>NW_010534660.1:17634-21208 GCF_000687285.1 Phaethon lepturus | reverse complement strand
CTCCGACTCGCTGGTGTAGGTACGTGCTCTCTGGAAAGCAAACGCCACTTTTAGCTGGCGAGCTGGGAGGTAAACGGAGGTTTTCAACTAAATGGCACGAATTAAGCGAGAGGACTCACGACATATCGTTTTAAGCCTGTGTTGAATATTCATTATCAAAGAAATGCTGCAAAGCCCTCATTTAACTACATGTTTTGCAAAACACCATGTTTCAAGTTGGTGCATGTAAAGAGGGATTCACCCAAAATGTTTCGTAAGAGCGGAGAGAGCACATTGGGTAAGACTTTCAACCAAAATTTAATTCCCAATTCATTTCTCGGGGGGGCTGCTTGCCACCTGGGCCAGCAGCCCCCTGCACCCACAAATTCCCCATTTGGCAGGCTCTGCACAACACAGTTGACCACAGTGACCCACCAGACAGCCTCTGTAGCCAAGGCAGGAGCTGGAGGGCACGTTACGAGGCACGTGAATTCTTCTGAATCACCAGCAGTGAAGCCCCTGCGTGGGGCCAGACCCTGACCCACCGGTACTGAGCAGAGTTGCGCAAGCAAGCGTGCAGGGACGGGGTGACCCGCAGAAGGAAGCAGAACGCTGAAGTTCAGCGGCTGGCACGCCCGCAGGGCGGCGGGAGACCGGGCTGCTCCCCGGGGCCGAGCGCGGTTCCCATGGGCTTTCATCACCTCGCCCCGCTGTTTACGCCGTGAACTCAGGAACTGCACCCACAGCAAACAGCTGCCGGCGCATCACTTGTCCGGGTGCTCTCACCAAGCTCACTTTAAATAAAGAGACAACTCGACACAAGGCAGTGCTGCTTTTGATAATGTGACCCAGCCTTTGTAAGCTCACAATTTCTAGCTGTAGTGTTAATATTTGCTATTTCTCGTATTCTTATTTGTGATACCCTAAGTCATGTTATTTTACACCAGTGACTTTAATTAAAAACAAACATTATATGATAATCTTTTAAGCCTGTTTCCTTGCCCAGACCATGGAATAAGAAAGAACAATACCCAAAAAAATCAAACCCTTATTCCAAGGGGACAAATTAAAATCACGTTACTGAGCAGCACTTCCCTTGAGCAGACAATGAGGAATTTCATCTTATCTGTAAGGCAAATGTATTTATCAGGAAGTAACAGCATGCATAATAAGGCTTAAGACCAGCTTAACACTCGGACCAAAACATTTCCCATTGTTAGGTTTCACAATATAAATCAGCTCTCCAGGAGTCAACCTGCAGCCCCTGCCAGGGCAGAGCAATCTGCTTGGCTGTGCCCGGTGGAAGGAGCAACCGCGTTGCCTTCCCGTACAAAAGGCAGAACCGTAGGTACGGCACCGTGTGCCTGAAATTAGTTGCATATTAGAAAAGCACTCCACAGTAGCTCTTAATCCTTCCTCCAACCCAATGCACTGAAATAGCTCTTTCTGATTTTGTGTTATTTTTGTTTGGTTTTAACCCTCCCGAAAACACTTCATCTACAAACAAGGCCAGATTCAGAGCTACTGCCAACTGGGACCTGTCTTCGGCAGAGGAGGTGGCCACACGCCGGGTGGGAACCGACCACAGCAGTTACGATTGCAAGAACAGCCTCACAACTTGCCAAATCTGATGGCTACCTCAATGTTATACTCATAGTCAGGGCTGTGCGTATCGTTACATTAACTGCACCCACGAATTTCCCGCTTGGCATGTTCTGCACAACGCATTTGACAATGTAGCCCACATTTAATACGGACATTAGAAATTCTAAGAGGTCAAAAGGCTTTAACTGATCAATAACAAGCAATATATTCCCAGTCTTACAGGGAAGGAGCAGCACACACACACACGCATCCCTTCTAGTCAACAAAACGCAAAAAGAGTGCATAAAATGTTACTTTACCTCGTAGTCATTTGGGAAGGGAAAATCTCTGAATTTGTGGCTGGGTGTTGGAATTGGTGGGAACAGTTTACTCCATACATGATTTCTGCAAAAAAACAGTAGAGGGGAAATGTGAAAGAATTACTGTTTCTCATGGATGAGGTATCTGACAAACAGCACGTGTTTAGCCCCGCGAGAAGGCATGTCTCCTTGCACCACCAGCCCTCCTGCCCCACTCAGCCATCGGCATCTGATGGCAGCAGCAGGTTCGAAAGGGGTCAAGGTAACGGATAATGGTTCACCAGCAGACACTTGGCGGACTAGGCAGGCATGCTATTCCTACCAGGACGCCTCTGGACCTTGGGGACACAGAGATGGCAAAGAGGTGGTGGGCTGACGCTCTCCCTCATCAGCCTCTCCCATCGCAGCGGCAGCAGAGAGCTGGGCTGGAAGGTCCCATCCAAGGGGGCATTGCTATGGCTTTTAACGGCCAGTGATAGGCCTGTCTTGGAGAGAAATTAATCGCTCTGATCTGTTTGTTTGCACTCGCCTTCTTCCCCAGGGCTGTGTTGTCATCTACTTTGTTTGGACATTCAAGACAGGCTGCCTCTTGCTCAGACTTTGGTTTCTGGACATAATCTGCCCATATCTCGTGGTGGGAGAGCAACTGCAAATAATTGTGTGCCAAGGGAACAAGGAGGAGGCAAGGAACGGGAATGGCTGACAGGAAATGGTTCTGCTTAGCAGTGTAATAACTCGTCCTACTAACACCCTTCAAGATACTCCTTTGCTGCCTGATGCTCTTTAGTCTGGCTCAAGCATACAGGCGTATGTATTTTTGTGATAGCAAGTGCTGCAGAGTGAACTTTTTCTTGTCTTTCATATATCCCAGAGCACAGACTTCACATTTCAACCACTGAAATGCCTTCACTATCTCTACCTCTGGACAGCATGATGTCCAAATAGAGCCAGATTTCAATGGGAGCTTGGCCTGAGTGAAGATCATCAAATTTTAACCCAGAATTAGTATGCAGCGCCTGTTCTGTGGAGCTAGCCTGACGTTCATGAAGAAGAGAAGTTGCCAAGGTGGAGCCCTAGCTGCACCTTTCCTGTACCCTCAGTGCTGGGACCAAGGGCAGATCTGCCCCTCTACCCTGTTCATTTTGTGGCAATTTTCCTGGCAGACGCCTGGTTAGTTGAACATTTATGTTCTTATGACTATTCTTCTTCCAAAGGCTTTCTGAGTTCTGCCAAGTTTTCTTTTACCCTATTGTTTCTCCTCACCTCCTAGTGAATAATGTTTTCTGACTATGAGTTTGGAGCTAAACCTTCCTGGCTGACCTCCTGTTGCCTTGAAGGAGACATTGATGCCTAATTAATTATTAGGGGAAGGGAAGGGACGTACCACTGCTCGCACGATAGACCTGACTGAGCAAGCTATGGGATTTCTTCCCATTGCTGCACATGGACAGGGGGTTGTGACGGAGGCGTAGAGCCAGAAGTGGGCATATGGAGAGGAAAAGCCATGTGTGTGTTGTTTTTAGGAGACATTTGCATCCCTTTGTTGACATGCTGAACGCAGTCCAAACATCGCTGGCTACAGAGCACAAGTCAGGCTGTGTGGTCACTACCAGCAGAGTGAGTCAGTAATACAGCTGCTGGTATAACGCAGGAGTGAGACCTGGATGAGTGCCAATGTTAACATGCCAGCG
>NW_010534660.1:14191-17603 GCF_000687285.1 Phaethon lepturus | reverse complement strand
CGAGCTTTCCTGCTGAGGGTTAGGTCTCTGTGCCCATACCCACATTAGCTCTGCAAAGCACTGTTGCCTTCATGGCTCCTGCACTCCATCGGGTCTCCCAAGCCTTTCAGGAGGAAGGCCCTGGAGGCCACACGATTTCACCCTTATCTTGTTTCAGCTCTGAGTGGGGTTTTGATTTATGCTATTGCTGTACAAGGTAACCAACAAGGTTTGGCTTTCTTTGGAATTGGCGCATTTCTAGTCGTGCTGTTTGTCAATAAAAGATTTTGATGGAGACATATCAACATTATTTATTGAGTCAGCAAAAAGCGTAAGTTACATGTCACTTCTGGCGTAGAAACACTTAAGGAGGGGTGCACAAACGCCCAGCAGAATGAGGCAGAAGCACACTTGTGTTCGGGGGGGCTGCTTGCCCCTCAGGTACAAGGGTCTTTTCAGTGAGGCGTTGGTGAGGGTGGTGACAGTGGTGCCCTCAGAATGGTCCTGTTCTTTTTTTCAGGACTCTGAAAAGTTAGAGTTATGTGATTAAATATGTTGTCAGAGAAAGCATCCCAGTTATCTCTGCTTGTCTCTACACGGGTTAGAGCACAGCCCTTTCCATTAGCGCTACTTGGACCTTCAGGCTTTGGAAACACCCCACGGGACCCTCATGCCTTAATTCGGTGTTTCAGAGCCTCTAGCTATTGTGCTGAGTCTGTCTGCCTGAAATTTGCCACTTTTCCCACAGGCTGTGACATGAAAAGGCTAAAGAGAAATAAGTAAGAGAACAAGTTCTTCTTTTCCCTCTTCTAACCGCTACGATGAGACTGATAAAACATTTGTTTCCACAGTACGCTGGAGTGTCTTTTCCTGGTGCCTTGCCTCCCCCGAGGTTCCCCGTGACATTTTCCAGACGGCATCCCTGTAGCGGGTGGCTGGTGTCTGCTGGTCACAGACCTGAGTGCGGCGCAGGGGAGGGAGGGGTGCCTGGCGGAGCTGGGGATGACCACGGTGGTGTCAGGTACGGGGGGCTACTGCCCGGCCTCATGTCAGTTAAGTGAGAGCAGCTGGGAGCAAGTTATTAACTACATCCTCCTGTGGGCTTGCCTCCAGGAGAAAATGTTATTCCAAGGCACAGCCTAAGGAAGTGCAGAAGATGCTCGTTCATAAAGACAAAGGACAAACCAGAAAAACATTCAATGGTGCTTTTTGTCAAGACAGTAACCCCATCAGCTACTGCAAGTAAGTGAAGGGAAAAGTCTATCCAAACAGTCCCAAAGGGCTACTTTTCCTTGTAGCATTTCTCCTGAATGGTGGTCTGTATCCCTGATGCCTGCAATCACCAGGAAGCACAAAGAAAAATTTATAGAACTCTTTGCTATAATGAAATTCCTTATAATGGCTTCAAATCGTATGAAATTTGAAATTATTCTAGGGCTTGAATTGCGTGGTACACTTCATGAATTTTCAAGAGCAGTAAAAACTGAAAGTACTAATGCAACTGAGATCTAGGGAACCTGTTCTATTTTTCTTTTTTTTAATATCTGCAGATGCAACAAATGAGCGGAGTAAGTACTGTGTTTCATCTTCTTACACTTCCCACCTCCTCCCAGGGCAGGCTGGAAGATTAGAGAAATGGCAAGGAGCTGAGCAAGAAGCAGCTTGGGAAGGGTGGAGTAAAGCTAGCAACTTCATGAAATTCAGTGCAGCAGGCAGATAAAATATTAAGCACTTTGGAGAAGATGGGATGTAATGAGCTTTTGGGTGATAGGGATTTATATACTAGCCAGGCAGAGATAAAGTCCTAGAAGCAAGCAATGTAGCATCAAGCAGCTGAACCTGGAAAAGCTAGCTTAAATTTGCCTAAGGTATTAAAGTTCACAAAATGCCTTAGTACAGCATCTTCAAGCTGATCCTTGAGTAGAAGTCTTCCCCTATACCTGTTTCTCCCCCTATATCTGTTTCAGGATCTCTGCAGGGGACAACTGCATAACATCCAAATACTTGCAGAACTCCGCAGGAAAACACGGAGTGGTATGACTGCTACTAACTGGTGTTGGAACTAACTGGTGTTGGGGTTTTGCTGTCCCAAAGAGAGAGGAGAGAGCTGATGAAGATGATGCCGGAGCAGTGGAGGTCCTACAGCTATACAGAGAGGTCAATCCGTAAAAGAATCAGCAATGTGAGTAAGAGCGGTTTGGGGATTTCCACCAATACATCAAGGCTGCACAGTTGGGAACAAGTGCATATAACGCACAACGTGAATAAAATCTGTGGGGAGTTAAGCTGTCTTATTCTAAAAAGGATTGCTTATTGAGACCTGCTATGCTAATTAAATTGACTTAAGAACAGGTTATCATAGACACCAGACACGTTAAGTAGAGTTAATAACAGTTATTCTAATATAACATTCCTGTAGACAAGACCTTTATTTGATAAAGGAAATGAGGTATGGAAAGGAAAATAGCCAAGGACAGATCAGGATGACCAATAAATTAAAAAGCATTAAAGAAATTAATAAGAAATTAGCAGAGTCGAGGACAGCGCCTACATTACTGGGAGCTGTGTTTATTGTGGACTGATAATTGCTGCTTGCTGCATGTTTCAGGGGAGAAGCTTGTAATTACATTAATTCTTTAATTCATCACTTGGATTTGACTAGCCACAGCTACAGAAATCCAAAGTGTTATCTGGGTTTCTTCACAGCACATTTTGGGAAGTTTGGCTATATGGCATCCATTTTTACTACACAGCCTCCATTGCCTCTGTAGTAATTAAAAATAAACTAAACAGTTCAAAAACTCAAAGCAAACAACAGTTGAATCCACTTGCTGCTGTTAAGAGGTCAAGAGGAGCAGCAAGCACAAAGGCACTGAATTTTTACCTCTTCAGAGCATCTACCACACTCCTTGGTGTCAATTGACATTCAGACTACATGCCCAAGGCCCAACATAGAGCGTAGGTCTGCAGGCTGGACTAGACAAGACTGAGAAAATACTGGCCTGTACATTTTAGCCATGAAAGATGCCCTTAGCAGCTTTCACCAGGGTTAGAGACAGAGTCCTCCTGGGGAAATCACTGACCCAACCAGATCCATTTAAGCAAAGAAGCGCGATAAGGACAAATAGATTTTTAACAAAGTCGCCTCACTCAGTATATGGTTTTGATGTTTAAGATTAAGGCGAATAACCCTCTTACCCCACCAATTTTGCTGAATGTTATTATTGATAATTAATGAGGCTGATTATTACTTATTCAGTACTTTTGCTTTGTATAATTATGCTTGAATACCAAACTCAGTGCCCTTTCTTAAAACGAAGCAATGCTTGCAACATCCCCACACACCAGTTGAACGCCTGGTCCTTAGTTATACTGTAATTAAAAAGCCGACAATGATACTTACATTTTGCATATTATAGCAACAAGCAGGAAT
>NW_010534660.1:3355-14092 GCF_000687285.1 Phaethon lepturus | reverse complement strand
TGTGCAGCACGTGGACACACAAAGCACAGCGAGAATCCAGGATACAGGATTCTCCAGTTTGTTTTGCCCTGAATTTCAAGAAACAAAGAAATTAAATTATTTTAGTGCAGATTACTTCAACCACACTCTTACAAAAGATTTCATCAGCTGTTTTATGTGATATATTCAGATCACAAATTAACACGCAAACGATGGAGACTTGGAATCTAGAATTAGAAAAGAATCGCATAGCTTCAAGAACAATTTCCATGACACTGACTTTCTAATTTCAGCAGTAGATTTCTTTTATTTTAATGTGAAGGAGAGAACAAGCCAAGCGGTGTGAGGAGCCAGGCCCACCAGAAGGACGATACGGTCTGTTAGCCGCCATCCCACGACGCGCGGCGCCATGCAGCAAGCAAAGACACTGCCGACAATCTTGGGCACAAGCCGTTTGTTTTTCATTAAACCATGCTTGATTTCTGTTAATCCTTTCTAGCCAGGAACTGGGTTTCTCTGGCTTCCTAAACGTAAAAAAGACATCAAAACCCCCCATTTTTCTTGTGAGCCAGTTGCTGATACATTTCCTCAGGAAGAACCTCTCTGCTGCCTCCGCCTGTGAGCAGACGCAGGTATTTCTGTCAAGGCCATTTTGTGTTTTGAGAAGGCATCGCTCAGTGACCACGACCGTTATTTTGTGCCACATTATGCCACATAACAAAAACATTTGCGTTGAACTGGGTTTTCAAAAGGCTGCCGAGTCCATGTGTGCCTACGATAACGACCTGTCCTATGCATCACGGCGTCAGCACTGCCATTCCCAGGCAACTGAAAGGCCACAAATCAGCCAGCAGCAGGAGCGCTGGGTTTGTCGGTGCCGCAGACAGAACAACATTCAACTGTGGCCAGGTTTGTTTCTGAGACATGAGGAGCTGGGCGTGCTGCCTCCACCGACGGCCGCAGTTGCGTGGCAGTCCCTGAGAGCAGCGCCTGGATGACGCCGTGAGCAGGCCCGTGTGATCCGTCCTGCGCCTCCGTACCGCCCCGATGGGGGTAGACAGTCAACCTTGCCATTACAAACAGGGTAGGATGGTTTGCCTTCAGGGTTACTACTTTTCTTTCAAGAAAGTAAGATTTGGGATGTAACTGTCAACCCAGCTGAGCTATGCCTCACGTAAATCTCGATGACCAGGGCAGCAAGCTGTAGAAAGCGGTTAAGTCCCATAAACCAATTTTAATCTTTCCAATGTGAAGGCTGGGAAGTGTTTCCATTTTCCAAACAAAAAACGGCAGGCTCCTAAGTCTCTTCCATCTTATGTCAACTGGTGATGGCCCCAAAAAGGCAACATCAGGCAACACTAAGTCTCACTGCAACTTGCAGTAAGATGCAGGCGAAGCAGCAATTGCTGTGGCTGTGGGGACCCGGCGCACTCCTCCTCGGGCTTCCGTCCGAGACGTGCCCAGAGGTACCAGCCCGGCCCTGCGCACCGCCGCGAGCCAGCACGAACACGGGCACATGCCTAGTGAGAGGTTTCCACGTGATACGTGAAACAGAGGGAACAGATGACACTTCCTCAGAGCCACCGAGCAAGTTAACAGCAACACTAATGGCTGGCTGAAGTCTATACTGAAACCCAAGAATTTATGCAGCGACATGTTGTGTCAATGAACTGCAACAAGGCTCTAAAAACCCCTCTTCATAAGAAAAACTGAAGTGGACCTGTCCTTGGATATTTTTGAGACTAAAGTAAATTTTGAGGAAGACTAACTTTTTTTTTTTTTTACCATCACAATAAATTTTCCACATTTGATACGTGCAATGCGTGAGTAGAGGTGTCCATAAGGGCGATGTTTCCAGGTTCCGCAATCATCGTCACGCTACGCAGCAGAGATAGCTCCAAAAGTGCTTCAGCTGACATACAGAGGCCCTCAAATCTTTCAGCCTTGCTGGGAGAGCAGAATCGGGACAGCACAAATGTACTGTGAGGTACTTCTCAGCCCCAGACCTGACCTGTGGACCTTTTCAACTGGGAACCCTGGCAGTGGCTGTTCACAGGTACCTACAGCTTCAGAGATTTGGTGGTATCAGGCTGCTGTGCGTAGTTAATGAGGGTGTCCAGCCCACTTGGCTACACTAATTACTTCATCTAGCTTTGTTTGACTGTCATGCTTCTAAATAACCCTTTAGTGACAGCTGGTATCAAGGTGCAGTTTTACAATGCCCGCATTGGCTGCGTTTCACAGGGTTTGACCACCACAGCCCAAGGAAAGAAAACGGAATTGGGTTTCAGTTCGTAACAAAGTTGGAGGATTGCTGCTACCGGGCGGGCAGTCTAGGCCAGTGTTTTTCTCAGGGTATGGGCTCAGAAGAGGTCTACTGGTGTTAAAGTTAATAAACAGGTCCAGTTTTCTGAATTAACGAGGTGTTTGCTCAGCCCCGCCGCCCCGGGTGAGTGGTCGGGCTGCTGAGCCTCTCTTCCCAAGGGCTTGTCAGTGCCACGGAGCCACGTGCGAAGGTCCAGGGGACGTGTTAAGAGTAAGGCAGCAAAACACCCGCAGATTTAGTCACGTTCACGGGCAAATAGATGTAAGAGGGGAAAAAAGTAGTAAACAGGAGAGTGTTAGGGACTGTTTTGGTTGTTTTTTTTGTGAAAACCAGGAAGTTAAGAAACTCAAAAGATAAGAGCAAAGGAGGATGTCTAAGAAGAAACAGTTGATAACGTGCCATGATAAGGGAACTGTTATTTCCAGAAAAACATGTTCAGCAAGCAGGAAATACAGAACAAAGTGGGACAAATTACCATGTTCCAAAGATGCTAAAACCATGCTCTTATTTTCTCCCCTAACATTTAAGAGTTCAGATAGCTCCAGTAAAGTAATAGTTGACTTAATCACTCGTATTAGCTTCCAGCATGAACATCACAATACATGCCAGGGAAACACACGTAAAAATGAAAGAAGTAATGCAACTAAAAGGCCTTACCTAGAACTTTGGCCTTGAGCTAATTTAAAGCAGTCTCTGAAAACATTAGCACATAAAAACAAAACACTATCTAAAAAAAAACTTCATATGTCCAAAAATTTGCTTGGGAGATTTTTTTTTTTATATTTTTAATGAAACACAGATTTAACTCCCCTGGGCATGGCTAAGGCAGTTTCTTCCTTCAAAAACCTATTTTCCTGACTTCTATTTAAATTACTTGGTGTTGTGCATGCTCGTGGTTAGGCAGCATTTGTTTTCCAGCAATGTAATAATATTCATTACAAGACAGAAGCATGTCATTCTTACCAACATAAATAATTTCACTCCAGTCACTCCAAAATCCTCTCATACAACATATGTGACGATTAGCTCTTATTTGTATGGAATACCTGCTGGTAACATCAATCCGCAATCTGAAGTCATTTGAGGATATTTTCAGTATCTGTTAGGAAAACAATATTGTACTGTTATAGATTACTTAAGACTGAACAGTTCAGAAAACAAATCATGCTTATCTTTTTATTTTTTTAAAACTCCTTTACTAGATTAACTGTGAGCATCTGGCCTTGCTTTTGAAGTAAGAAAGACCTGTATTTTTATAGGTGTGATTTCTCTCATAATATGCCGATATTTCAGGGCAAATTCATGAAAGATGCCTCATTTTTGCATTCTTCCTTAAGACACTTAATGCTGGATTTTCAGAATTGTCCATCCTCCTACTGTTCTGAACCCAGATACATAAAACTGAATAACTCAAATTTTTGTCCTTCTTTCCTAGGCCTCCTGGGGAGAGTTTGTTGCAGATATAAATGACATCCAGAGAAAGAGAGAAAAAATGAAAATTGATGAGACGTTGGCTTTGCTGAACCCTAGTCACAAATGGAACATAAGTTTCACCAAAAGTTCATAGTTTCAAAAATGAACTAATAACAGGTTTTATTTTAAATTTCTATAAATTTGTAACATGTCCATGAATACGAAGGATTTTTCACCAGGTTGCATAAAGGCAAATTCTAGTTACATAGGACAGTCAGCTCAGAGACAGGAACGCTATGTAATACTTGGGCATCAGAGAAGCAATTACCTGCTTGTTACCTGACTTCAAGTTGAAGAGGTAAAATTCGTATTCAAAACATTCTTTAACGAAAGGAGAAATTGGCTTCTCCCATGTGGCCAGGAGATCATTTTGCTCTAAGAATACAGTGACATTTCTGGGAACATTCACTTTCTCTACAAAAAAAAAAAAACGTACTGGTAAGTTCTTTATAGAGCAAAGTTTAAATACTAACAATTGGACCACTTTATAACCTGATAGTGTTTCCAAATAGGACCTATAATCCTTGAATTTATTTCACATTTTGGACAGAAAAGATAAGGATTTAGGAGGAATAACTATATTGGAGAAAATAATTAAGGGAAACAGTTTTCAAAATCCACTTAAAAGTTTTGGAAAACTAGATTACTGAGGTGGGGAGGGAGAATTTATTAAATTAATTTCAACAGAACAGTTAGAAAAACTTCCTTTCAGAACAAAACCAGATGTAACCAGGAAAGTTACTGAAAACTGGAACAAATTCAAAGGAATGGATCAGCAGCTATTATGGGGGTGATTTCTAAGAAGAAAATATGCCAACTGTTTTATCTTAGAGAAGCCATGTAAAAGGGAAATTTTATCTGTTTATAAAAAAAGTGAAAGGAGTGGAATTAATGAAGGAAAAGAAATTATTTGGGTAGATGATAGACAGTCATGGCTGATATTACCTTTTATTTGACAGTCTAATGCCTTTCTTTAAAAGGACATGGTTATCGTGAACATTACGCATCTTTTTCCTTTTAAAGAAAGGCTGTAAATAAAAGGTAGCAAAAGCTGTACTTGAACGTATATTGACTAAATCAACTGAAAATGAATATCAGAAGTAATGTTTTGGCTAACAAACAGAATAACTAATTGTCTTTTCTAGGTTTTTATTTTTGTCATTCTACAATTTAAAATAAATTATTAAAATCAAATTTAGTTAAAACCATCCATTTCTGTCTTATAATCTCTGCCAATTTCATTCAGATGTCTATGCAAAATCAGCACATACTTTCACCTTCATCAAGAACCATTCAATCCAGTAATATTCTCTCACAAATCTTTCAACAATCCTGCTAGACATTTTTAATTTAGAAAAAAAAAAAAAAAAGATATTTCTACTCACCTATGGCATTTTGGTTAAATAACTGCTGAAAAGGTTTGATGGCAGCATACTTGCTAGACCCATTAATGTGTATTATGATGAGATTGTCAACCCCTTCAGGATCAATATGAGTCACTGAAAATCTGCACTCAGTATTCCTGTTCCACTTATCTTTGATATAATCTTGACATTCTTCAGTGTACGTCTCATACCTAAATTAAAACACTTGTGAGACACGATGCTCTTAACAAAATTAATTGCTGACTAAAACGGGAGAAAACACCAACCTGTAAAATAGAAAGTACTCAGTATCTTCTGGTGCCCCTCGGCCAGGAAGCCAAGTGCAACGGAGGGAAACAGCACTAGAAATGGTGATGCGAGTAACACAGGACAAATTAGTGACTGATGTCTCTGGAGCACCTAGGGAGTCAAGGAATTATAAAGCAGAAAGAAAAATCTTATTACAGAAGTCGTAAGAAATTCTTTGCTAAAACACTTTGATTACAATCTTCAGTTCATTATATGTATGTCTATTGTATCAAATTCTCTTCCTTATCACACAGGTCTATCATTATGGATGGATGAAGATTCCCAAACACCGTAAGTAATGCTGTACCACACACCACCATTATGTACTTCATGTACACCTTGCAATTCAAGGGAACATGATCTCTTAATATTCTAGTGTAGTGTATGAAAGCAGGTTATTTTAGCCCTAGCAAGGAATTTTTAGAAAATTTTGTATGGGTTATCCATGTTGTGCACCTCCAGATTGTACTCCAGTCTCCACAGCAGTAGAGAAAGGCCTGGACTAAATTGTTTTGCAAGATCAGTGTAGCAGGTAGAGGGGGAAATGCTGTATTTTTCAAGTATTAAACCCGTCACCTTTTGAAGTCTAGTCCACAGACCGAGGCAGAACACAAAATTCAGATCTCCCTTGCATTTCTTCTTACCTGGCAGAGGCGGGAGTTCTCCCTTCACCCAGTCACTTCTCATCTGAAGGTCATTATGGAGAAGTAACATCCGAATGTGTGCAGAGAAACCATTGTGAAGTGCAGCTGTCCGGATACTGTGAGTTTTCTTTGTATCATACTTGAAATTAAAAAAAAAAAAAATCAAATAAGCATCACACGTGATGGAAGCTGAATTACAGGACCTGCAAAGACTGATCCAGACCTTGCAAAGAGGCAAACCAGTCCGCTAGCTTAGCTGCTTACATTAAGTGTATAAAGCTAGACAGTACAAATAATCCACTCAAGAAATATATAAGGTTTCTTATTTAAGACAGCACAACCCTTATCTTACCAAAAATTTGTCTATAGCATTCAGCTGTGATGAAACATGATCTGACATTTTAATGATACCTTGGCATTAATGTGAATTAAGTGAGATGACTTGAAGGGGGAGCAGTATCACTTACTTAAAACCAGCATCCAGCTTCCCCTCAGGATGAACGCTGCAGAGATTGCCAATTCCCAGGCTAACCCTTGTCCCAGCAAGAGCTGTAGCCATAAGCATAGCTGAAAGGGAGTCTCTCCAGTGCTCAAAGAAGTATATGCTTATGATATAAGAGAATAAGTCATTCAATATGCCAATTGTTCAAGAGATGTACCACACCTACTGCACCCTGGTTCAATACAATATGTTTAACTTAACAGGAATTTAACCTTCTGAGGATACTGGACTTATTTTTTATCTTACCTCTTCAGGCACAGGGCTTAGGATTTTCACATCATATCTAACAGTGTAGTTTTTTTGTTCTTGATTAGGGTTTGGTTTCCAGTCTAAAAGTACTTGTGCTAATGCAGAGACTGTAAGGGTGAAGTTAACAGGTGGCAAAACCTGAACTGTAAGGGAGAAAACGAAAATATTCATAACAGTAATCCAGTGAATTGCTTAGAGCAATAGCTGTCTATAAGCAATGGGCAATACAAGCAAGTAACTTCATTTCAACATCGTGTTTTCTCCACAGCTTCTTGTAAAGTGTTTCTAATATTTGAAAAGTATACTTAGATAACAACCAAAACTTCATTAAATAAGAGTTGACTTAAAACTTAGCTTAAAAAAATATTTTTTACAATATTTTCAACTTGAAAAATGTTATATTACATTAGGTTTGTCATTTAGGTTCAGATTTTTCAACTTGATCCTCGTAGCCACTGGGCATATGTACTGAAATGGGGCTGATCAAGTGATCAACTGTGTGAACAATTCTTGCCAACATAAATTTGCAGAAGAGCATAATGTGGGGGCTTTCTAAGAGAAGGCTGACAGCCACAAGAAGTTATATGTGAGAGAAGAAACAAAATGATGAACAGAGGAATTAAGCACAAATGGAAGAAAACATAGAAGGATGGGAATGATAATTTAAAATGACACAGCAAGAGGGATTCCTGGAGTTCATATGGAAATGAGAAAGATTTCATGCTGGGGGAAATGTTAGCATATAAATAGCAAGGCAACAAAATAATCAATCTATTCCAGTTCTAGAGTTCTTCAGAGCCTGTCCTCCCTTAATTACCATCTCCAAGGTAGCTGAGGGACATCAGTCCCCACTTCTCCCATGATTTCAACCTTTGATGCCTGCTAGTTCAATTTTCAAGCATGCACCTTGCATTAGGCAAACTGCCTCATGACGGCTCAGAAACCCCTGTCACAAACCATCCTGAACTGCTTCCCTTAAAATGTTTCTCACTGAGGTGCCCACAAAAAATGTCACCATTAAGGTTGTTGATGCGCCAGGATTATGCCAGCGACGCTTTCTGTCGTCATGTTTCTGCAGCTAACTGCAGTTTTGTTCCTGGAAGTAAAATTGCTATCTATCTGGAATAACGCCTTTGCTCTGGCTGGATTAAATTGTTGAATAAACCAGGCCAGGAACTACTTGTCCAGCCCAGAGGGCAAGTGGCAAGCACAACTTGCATCTACATGCCCCATGGTTCTTCCCCCTCAAAGCAAAACAGTCCTTAGGCACTGCCTGGGAGCAGTCTAACTGAGACAGGGTACAACTGTCCCCAGAAGCATGTTCACACAACATGGTCATCTGTGGTCCTGTCCTCGCGGCATGCCATGGACTGCTTTATTCATGTGTAGAATAGTGCATTTGACCAACACAGAGAGGGGCCTTGGTCACCCACTGGTGCTAAAGCTACACACTGGTAGGAAGGAAAACGCCTTACCTCCTGCAGCGTGAGGTACGTTTGGCTGAACCAAGATCGTTGTCCAAAGGAGGATCAGAAAAACTCTCATCATGCTCACCATAATCTCTAGACGGCAAATAGGAAAGGCCAGGTATCAGCATATGTGCCCTGTCACTGTTTTACAGAGGCTGATAGTTAAAAATGAACACAATCCTAAGTGTTAAGCACACAAACCTTGCAGCACAGTATATCTACGTGATCAAAGGAATTAAACTCTTCTCCTTCCCTTGCAGGAAAATGCATCCTGTCATAGCTAATTTTAATACAAGTGCCATTGAACACATCATTTTGCTTCCTTTGCTTTTGCACCCCCTTGGAAAAGCTACTGGTTTCAAACACTGTCATGTGTGGATGTTCAGAGCAGCAGTCATGGACTTACAACATCTCTCCACGGAGAGGAGTGAGTCGGGTTCAGGTATGTTGCCTTTCAGAAGAGTCCCATTTACTCCAAGAACAGAAAGAACCACATTTTTAGCTGTCATTATATATAAAATGGCTACTTACTGGAATTTACTTTCCAGTTTCTACTTCAATAAAGCTCACTAAGGAAGCAGTCTCAGTGCTCACCTCAAGGCTAATTCTCCAGCGTTAATTATTGGGTGTAAGAGAAAGTATTTTGTTTGTTTCTCATTTAAATGAATGACTATTTTTAATGCTTAAAACCAGCATGTTCTTATGCTTCCTACAGACTGCTTCATGAAGTACTGGGAGAAAAAAAAAATGTGTGTAATCATTCATGTATAACCTAATATAAACAACATGGAAATACAGAAGAGCAGCTTTCCAAAATGTTCTTACCGAAGAAAAATACACCCTTTCAGCCCAATCACACTACTTCCCTGGGGCACTACAGCAATTGCTTCTATGGAAAACATAATATTTTCAGATGGTAATGAGCAGAGAAAGCATCTTTAACCCATCAGTTCTCCCTGAACCTCCAATAAATAACCCAGGGACTGGAAGCACTCCAATTGATCACAGTTGGAGGACTTCTGCTATGCAGTAACTATTTTTCAAAATGGTGTATGAACACTGAGTTCGTTAAAATGACACATAATCTACAACACAATGTGTTTCTTAATGTCCAAGTCCACTCGTTATCTATACTCATATTTTGTATGTCTCTTGCTGTTCTGCTAGCCAAAATGTGCACGAGGCTAATTGAACATCTGGAGTTTGCTAACGGGTTATTCCTGGGAAGTCAGGGTTTGCTTCCACCTATGTTGGCTTATCGAAAGACATTTTAGGTCTTCCAAAATGTATGTGAATCACAGTCAGGTAATTATTCTTCACACTGTACATTTATGCCTACACAATGCCTCCAAGACTATTTCCTATTGCATTACCGTTCACGAAAAGTCTCTTCTTCTGGATTTTCTCGCTTGAATACCATACAGACCTCTGCTTCACAAGATTATGTTATTCTGGAGGGCATTATGTGGACTGAACACAAGTTTTAATAGCACCTGATCTCTGACCACCTCTGCCACACCTATACTGCTTTATCTGATAAAAACTAGTTAAAAGAACGGCTAGAACATGACACACATTTCCAAATGCTTTTGTACAAACTAGTGGCAGCAGGCTTTCCTTCCTGCTTCAGAAAACATTGCATAGCTCATTTGTAGAGCTCATTTACCCAATGACACTATTAAACACACTAATAACTTTTTCTCCCAATTTAAAAGTAAAAATGTATCAACTTCAAGTCCCTGAAAAGAAAAACTGGTGTCTCATTTTCATGCCAGCAATATATACCCCGGTACAACTCTGGCAAGAACGCAACTCTGAACTGCACAGATGTGCGCGCAGGTGCTTTTACGCACGCGTGCACCTCTGCATTCCTACCTGTCTATTAACGTCACCCACCACGGTTGTTGCAGCTCTCCCACCAACCACCCACAACCAAAACCAGCAGCTAGGAAGCAGTTTCAAGTAGATAAAGCTCTTGTAATGTGAACCAGGTACCTTGGTGAGAAAGACATGAGAACGCACCCAAGGGCATTCCACTCGCCTAGGAGAGAGGCGGAGGGAGAGGTTGTGTTTCCCCAGCTGCAGACAAAGCCTTCATAAATAGGACATCAGGTACAACTACGAGACCTTGGGAAAGAAGCTTCATTAGTTCCACTGCCAAGAAAACTCACTTTTTTTTAAAAAAAAAATGTAATCACTTCAATACCTTATTAAAAATAAATCTTTAAAAGGCCTCTTGTTTTACAACTGCTTTGGATTCACATCTACTAACTTGAGTAATGTCAGTACATTGGTTTCAGGACTGCTCTGGCATTTACCACAGCTAAAAAAGCTGTTTCTCTCTTGGGTTTACTTAAAGTTGGCTACTTACCGATTTTTTTACTATTTCCTCAAAAAATAATGATTCTGATTCTTCCTGGGC
>NW_010534660.1:0-3324 GCF_000687285.1 Phaethon lepturus | reverse complement strand
TACACTTTTGAAAAGATCCTAAAGACCAACTTTTCAAAGGTAGTTTTGCTGCCTGAATCCATGCACACAGACACAGACCTAACATTTTCTGAGCAGCAGTTTGCTGATTTGCAACTGGATATAAAATGTTACTGTAACGCAGGTTAGTTTTCAATTATTATCCTTGTTTTTCTTTTACGTTTGTCTTTTCCTGCCTTTTTTTCAAATACGCTATTTTTCTTTTTCTTGCTTTCAGATCAGGATTGAAAATACAGCTTTTGGAAGAGATACTTCCAGAGCAGTGTAAAGACCACAGCCTATAAGAACACCTTGCAGCCTGTGATATCCTGCGTGTTTAATGTGAGAAACTACTGAAAAATGAATCAAAATAAGCGTATTCAAGTAAAGATGTAAACTGGAAATCTATAAGAGGATTACACCCCTCACAAAAATGGATATAGTAAGTTTTCAGGACAAATAAAAGACCTGATTATATTATGTTTTGGTTATATATGGTAAAAAGTAAGAAGCAGAAGGTAGAGGATATATTCCCTTTGTAAAGGGTATAACTCCTCCTTAAAGGACAGTAGAAATCCAAACCATAGAAAACAGCCTCTAAAAGGTAATTATTTTCTTACTTTTAGCTGACACGTCCCACTATCTTGCTGGCAACTCCTGAGCAGCAGATTCCAGATGCATTTCTCAGTGTAAGGCAAAGCTGACTTTGAAAAGCGGGACCCTTGCAGTCTTCAAACAAAGCACAACAAGACAAAAACAAACCACAACAGATATCCCAGGAGGTTACCTGCGGAGTCACAAAAGTTCTGTGAAGAGGCTGCTCCATTTGTTCGAACGTCCTCTGGGTCGTCTCCCTGTGGGTTTCTTTTGTAACTGCTGTCTTTAAAGTACAAATGTGATAGGTACTTCAGAAACGATGGCAGATGATAAGTTAGACAAGCATGCATTGAAAAAGGGAACTACAGATTTAACCACAGGATGGAAGGTTCCATACAAGCACAGAGTTCAGCCCAGAAATGCTTTTACTTTATTTATTGAGGGTTAATTATATACCATAGTCTGGTAATTCTCTAACAACTTTGCAAGAGCAGGAACATCTAATGACTGACTGCAAAGAAATAATCTATACCCAGCTACCTACTGACCACCGCTGATATCCCAAGTTGTCCTTCCCCTAGAAAATAAAATCCAAACACTGCTGGAAAACTGTGCAGGTTTTGTCCAATGGTTTTATACTATCTTGTCCAATGCTCTTGCCGAACAGCCATGTGCACATCAGTGCATTTTGAGAAGTTACCAGCACCTAACTAGCTGTTAAGAAGTTACCAGCTTCCTAACCTGCTGCTGAGAGCTTTGAGCTGTGATCCGTAGGGTTGGATAAGACAGGCTGACAAGCAGCAGAAACCAACCCAGGGGCCTAGAGAAGAGCCTGCAGAAAGTGGGGCTGTATCTAATGGAGTTACAGGAAGGATGAGAAGGCAGCTAATGACTTACATTCCTTAACAACCTGGACTGCAAGTGCAGAGAACCCTATTAAATATGCAGGTGACACAAGCTGGGAGAGATGAGTGCTTTGGAGGCTAAAACTAGAATTAAGAAAGGTCTTGACAAATTGGTGGAAATCGGGTGCAGTTCAATATGGACAAGCTCTCAACTGCATTTAGGCATTATCAACTGTAAATTACTAGCTACAAATAATCAATAATGAACTGATTAGGTATCTGTTCTGCAGAAAAGGATCTGGGGTTTTGGAGGGTAATAAACTGAAGACGAATAACAATGTTATACACTTGTGAAAAAGGCCCCTCAGGCCAGGAAAAAGCGAGTGTCTTCTGCAAGACATGTGAAGTAATCCTTCTGCTCTGCACAGCGCTGATAAAGCCTCCGTTCACGTGCACTGTGTCCGGCTCCGCTACCGCACTTGAGAAAGCCATGGAGCAGATCCAGTACACAGCGAAGGATGCTACCACAGCCTAAGAAGTACCAGTGAGGAAAAAAGTTAAGGGAAGACTCGTGCAGAAATGTAATACGTTAAGGCTTTCACATGCTCTCCAAGTCCATTGGGCTGGGACTGGAAGATAACGACAAGTAAAATATCGGGGAAAGCTTTCAGTGTTGGATAGGAAGCAGCGGACCAGGCGCCCAAAGACTGAAAGAAACTCTGTCACTGGGCTTCTGTAGCCAAACATCAACCAGGAATGACGGTCATAACCAAATCCTGCCATCAGGCACAGACATAAATGAGATGACTTCCTAAGGTCTGGCCAGCCCGTATGTCTCTGAAAAAACGGCTAATTGCTGGGCAGAGAGCTCTGATATCTACATCAAAATGTTTCTGCACAAAAGAGATAAATTCTAAAGGTGGAACAGGAATTTAATAAGAAACAGTTGTCACCAAAAAAAAGGGTGAGAAAAGGTTATGTTCTTACACAGGCCTGACTACATTATTGTAGATATGAGATTTTTCTTGGAATAGGTCATTCCAAAGAAAACCCTTTTGTGCTCGTAAGCATACTCCTGTCTGCAGTGAGGTGCTGATTTGTTAGGTGCTTAAAAGTCTGGAGAGAGATGTGTAATGTTTCTTCCCAGCTACCAAGAAACCTGTAGCACTCCTTTTGCTGAGACAAAGATTTATTTGGGCTTCAAAGGGAGGAACCACGCTCCCAATTAACTCGCATTTGGGTGAGCTCCTCCTTCAGGCTCCGCTCCTTCCAACCCTTCTGAGATGCCTCCTCGCAGGAGCAGTACAGGAAGGAGCGACGAGAGCCGCGGCCCTCCCAAGCCCTGGGATGTGCAGTTGGCCAAACGCAGCGACATTTCAGTAATTTCACAGCAGTGAAATGACACTTGTGAGGAGGGAAGGACTGAACCCCCGAGCTGCACCAAATCCCCAGGACTCCCACGTTTTACACCATCTTGCCCATACACAGTAACCAGGACTTACATCAGTCCAGGCTGACAAACACGAGCCTAATATTTAAACCACGCTGAGTTGCTTCTCACAGTTCAGCAACTGGGAGCCGGTGGACACCGTTCAGCAGCCGCCCAGCTCAACACCGGCGCTGGGCGGCTCCGGCGACTATGAAAGCGATGTCACAAGTGGTGCGTTGGGGTAATCGGTCCATTTCTTTTGTCCCGCTTGTATCGTGACCAATTTTTTTTTCCCTCCTCCCCCTTTGTAATCCTTTTTCTCTAAAATCTTTTATGTTTTGTACAGTTCCCTTTTGAAGTCCCTTCTCTCGTGCTTTACATCTCGGCAGGACAAACGCTCATCTGCCGTCCCACAGCAGCTGAAACCGGGCGGGGAGGCGGCTGAGGTCTTCCCCC
>NW_010534659.1:0-577 GCF_000687285.1 Phaethon lepturus | reverse complement strand
TGGGGTGGGCACCAGCACTGGTGGGCTCAGTCCGCTGGGAGCTCCGGGATGGGTCCGGTCGGGCTCTCCGGGACCAGTCGGTTCGGGGTCTCTCTGGGATGGATCCGGTCAGGCGCTCGGTGCGCACGGGGAGGGTCGGTTCAGGGTCTCCGGGAGCACCGGGAAGGATCCGGTCGGGCTCTCCGGGATGGATCAGTGCAGCCTCTCCGGGAACACTGGGATCGGTCGGTTCAGGGTCTCCAGGATCGGTCCAGTCGGGGTCTCCGGGAACACCGGGCGGGGTCGCCGGGAACACCGGGATCGGTCCAGTCGGGGTCTCCGGGAACACCGGGATTGGTCGGTTCAGGGTCTCCGGGATGGATCCGGTTGGGCTCCCCGGGATCGGTCGGTTCAGGTTCTCCGGGATCGGTCCAGTCGGGGTCTCTGGGAACACCAGGATCGGTCGGTTCAGGGTCTCCGGGATCGGTCCAATCAGGGTCTCTGGGAACACCGGGATTGGTCGGTTCAGGGTCTCCGGGATCGGTCCAGTCGGGGTCTCCGGGAACACCGGGATCGGTCCAGTCGGGGTCTCCGGGAA
>NW_010534658.1:0-1786 GCF_000687285.1 Phaethon lepturus | reverse complement strand
ACCTGCTCGTTGCTATTCCTCAGAGAGAGCTCTTCGCACGCTATCCATTTCTTGACATAGAGGGCAACGCCTCCACCCTTCCTTCCTCACCTGTCCCTTCTGAACAGCTTGTACCCATCAATAGCAGTGCTCCAGTCATAGGATTTGTCCCACCAAGTTTTAGTAATGGCAACTAGGTCCTAGCTTTACTAGCAGCACAGTGGCTTCCAACTCCTCCTATTTGTTGCCCATGCTGCGTGCATTGGTGTAGAGGCACTACAGCTGGGCTGTCAGCCATGGCACCCTCTTAGAGGGCCACCCCTTAGTTTCCTTGCGAGGGGCCTTGCTAGCACTCTACCCCTCTAACCTTTCTGCGTCATCCCACAGCTTGTCGTGGGTGAGCCTGATATTATCTACCCTCTCTTTGATTCTGGTTTAAAGCCCTGTCAATAAGCCCCACTAGCTTGCAAGCAAAGACCCTCTTCCGCCTTTGAGAAAGGTTAATCCCATCTGATGCCAGCAAGCCAGGTGCCATATAGGCTTTCCCATTATCAAAAAAACTGAAATTGTGGCGGTGGCACCAGTCACGGAGACATGCATTAATAGACTGGGCCCATCTGTTCCTCCCTATGTTGCTGCCTGCAACTGGAAGGAGGGAGGAAAAAATAACCTGTGCACCAGATTCCCTAACCAACCCTCCCAAGGCCCTAGGTCTCTTTTGATCGCCCTTTGATTATGTTTCCACCCACATGGAAGAGCAGCAGTATGTAATAGTCCGAGGGCCGTACCAGGGTAGGAAGTTTCCTAGT
Source organism: Phaethon lepturus (assembly GCF_000687285.1). Lineage (NCBI taxonomy): Eukaryota > Metazoa > Chordata > Aves > Phaethontiformes > Phaethontidae > Phaethon > Phaethon lepturus. The sequence continues at coordinate 998 of NW_010534658.1, read as the reverse complement.
GATGTCTTTAACTCAGGCCCCAGGGAGGCAGCAGACTTCCATAAGAGAATGGTCTGTCCGGCATATAATAAACAGCCTGCTTTTTCAAATCTATCCAAAAAGCCTGTTGCAGCCAGGTCCTACTCATCAGTCCTGATTCTTCCTAGCTTCCTTTCTCTAAAATGCAACTGTCTTATTCCTCTTCACCCATCTCTAACAAGTCATATACTCTACATACGTTTGATAAGCTTCACAAAAAAGGAAACACTTTTTTATTACATTTTAAGAAATACAGTTATAATTATTTTATGTAGGCTTTGAAACATAATTTACATGTTAAACTATGTATGGTCAGATCATAAACATTCTGATTATCTTATGCACTCTGAATTCTTAAATTCAAAGTTCTGTGTAGTGACCAGGTCAGTCTGATAAAATTGTATAAGGATAGGGGTAAAAGAAGAACAGATTCACTGCAAACATCAGAATTCCCATCAACATATTAATGAACATGCTGAGAAAGAAATACCATCTGAAGATGATTTTGCTAGGAATGATCAGAAACTAAGAATGACCATGCTAAAGATACCCATGAAAGGAAACTCTGAGTAAGACTGTGCAAATGTATAAGACTTCTTAAGACAAATAACTCTATAACTCTGAGCTCTAAGTTGGCAGGACAGAATGAAATCTAGCACTCCAAATCCAAATTACGTACAGGAAGCTCTGTGGAATTTTGTCACGTATGCCCACTGCCTGCTTCTTGTGCTTTAAGGCTCATAACAGCCAGAAGACTAGAATTCACCCATCACTCTAGTTCATATTATTACTACAGTATTCCTTCTCACGCATGCTTCATTTAACATTCTTACATTTCTGTTCTACTTGCATTCTCCCTATCTGCATAACTAAATAACATTATTGACTCCCTTCACATTTGCCTTTTCATCTGTATAACTAGCAATGTATTTTTCAGTCATTCATTATAACAGGATCACAGAATCACTAAGGTTGGAAAG
>NW_010534657.1:313-7803 GCF_000687285.1 Phaethon lepturus | reverse complement strand
CTGGGCTCAGGCCCGGAGCTGGAGGGAACCTGCCCCCCCCTCCATCCACAGTGTGCTGTGGGTCACCCGTGTCCGGGGACTGCCAACCCCTGTCCTGCTGCCACCCATCCTGGTGCCACCTGTCTCTGTCCCCCGTCTCCCCACCGTGTCCTGGTCCAGTGGGAGCACCATGGCTGTGGGCAGGGAAGTGTCTCGCTGCCGGAAAGCTGTTCCGAAACGGCCGGATGTGGAACGCTGACCAAGTCTGTTTAGCAACGCTTGGGCCGTGGCAGGGCCTTGTCGCCTGCAACGCTCACCGGGAAGCCGCGGCAGCTCACGTGCCCTTGTCTAAGCAGGAAGCTGTGCATTTGGGATTGTCCTGCGCCGGGTAGGACCGAGTCCCCCTGAGGCCTCTCCTTCCTCTGCAGGTGTCAATGCAGTACAACCCTGGCTGGAACAACTCCTCTGTCAACCTGCTCCACGTGCGGGCGGTGGGGCCCAGTGACACCCTGCACTACATCTGGAGCAGTATTGGGGCCCCCACGGTGCTACTGGTGGCTACGGAGAACACGAGCAGCGCCCTGTGCGTCAACTGGACGCAGCTGCTCTCGCCCGCTCCTGCGGGTGCCATCTGGATCGACCCTCCCAGCAGTGTTGTCTACTCCACTGCTGTTGTCTTCACCAAGGTACCACTGAGGAAGGTGGCCCTGCGCCGGGAGAGCCCCCCTATGGTGGAGGGGGTGCGGGGGGGCTGCTTGGGGCAGAGCAGGTCGGTCAGCAGCTTTCCCAGCTGCAGCGAAACGGCCCCTTGTGCGTCCTACCCTGGTTGTCTCTGGCTTGAGCTGTGATGGTGTCTTGATGGGCCAAGGCAGCTCCTTTTTGGTCTCCTTCCCCTCCCGGGTGGCAGTGGCAGCCCAATGCACGGCAGCCCGTGGACTGTAGCACAAAGCGTCAGTGTCTGCAGCACCTGCTGGTGGCTCCCAGCGCCTCTCCCCTTCCTTCTCCTTAGGTGTTTGAGTACAGTGAGGCCAAAACGCTGGAAGAGTTCTTCTACCCCACGTACGACCTGTCTGAGTTTTCCTGGGACAGCATCAATCACACCCTGAACCACACAGCCCTGACGGCCGAGTTCACGGGCATTCCGGCCACTGACCCCAGTGGCAGCTTCTCCAACGGCAGCCTGGCGTTTCGGGTAAGTCCACAGGGGCAGCGAGGGGGTATTTAACTGCACTGGGATGCTATAGGGAGAACACAGCGAATATCAGGCCCAAAACACCTTCTGGAGAAGGAATGTTGCTCCTTGGTTTCCTACCTGGTGATCATACTGTTCCTCTGACCTGTGTCCCCTGCAGGTGACAGCGTACAAGGCCAGTGGCCGTGACGGGCCTCTGCCCAGCCTCCTGCACACGGCAAACAGCTCTAAAGTAGAGTTTGTCCTGGCTGGGGTGGCTCCACGGGGCAACAACTCCCAGTTTGTGCTGGAGGTGGCCACGGTGGAGGAGACAGGGGTGGCGCAGAAGGTGCGCTCGGTGCGCTCTATCGACGATGAGTACACTCCCACCATCTTCGAGGTGAGTGTGGGGTGACCACTGGGCTTGGGGATGTCCCCTGCTGCGGGAACGAGGGTGAGGGGCATCTGGGGCAAGCAGCCTAGGCAACCTGCGGCTCCCTACTGTGGCCACCCTGGCATGAAGGCCGTCTCCTGCCATCACTTCACTGCCCGTTGCTCTCCCTTCACCAGATGCTCTCCCTAGTAGCCGAGTCCCAAAATGACAGCTCCACGCTCAGCTTCCTGCAGTGGAAGGCAACAGCCTACGGCTCCCCGTTTTTGGCCAGCATCCAGTGCCGGTCTCGTGGCCTGCAAGCAGCCAACTGGACCCTGCCCGTGCCCAGCATTGTCCATGCCTACTTTGGGGAGGATGTAGGCAGCACCTACACCATCAGCGCCATCAATATCTCTTTTGGGGGAGAGGATGGAAAGGTTTACCAGGAGAAGCGCTACCTTAGCTGGTGAGTGGGGTCCATTTTGCATGAAATGATGCCCTCCCAGCCACTAATAACTTGCACTTTGGGGAACTGCTAGGTTACGGGATTTCTCTGTTTAATAACTATCTCCTTTCAAAAGTCTGTGTTTTCCTATGATCCTGTAGCAGTTTATTAATATATTCCCTCACTCCTACCCCCAGTCTGGGAAACGCTCTCCTGCCCCGTGTGGGCTCCTGCCAAGAAATCTTGATCTGACCCTATCAGGGTGGAAAGACCCAGATATTCCACCCGTCGGACAAAGCTGATCCCCATGTCCGTGGCTGATTTGTCTCATCCCCTCCTGTAGGTCGGCGCTGCTGGGCTTCGGGCAGCCCCCCAGGGACACCTTCTCCCCCCTTGTCATCTCCATCATGGCCGTGGCACTGGGCACCCCCATGGTGATGCTCCTGATGGGCAGCTGCGTGGTTCTCTTTGCCCAGAGGAAACGCTACTCTGAGTACGAGCCCATCAACTGAGTGGGACCCCAGGATCCTTCTTGTCGCCAGGAAATGACTGCGGCTGCTGCAGGGGCTCCAGTGCCTGCAATCTCCTCTCTGTCCTCTCCATCCCTGCAGTCCAGGCTCGGAGGGGACCAGGGCAACGTTTGCAGCAAATTGCCGGTCACATATCCCTGCCTCCTGCTCCCTCCTACTGCCCAGATCCTGCAGCTGATTACACTTCTTCCTCTGTTTATTCCTGATCCATTCAGCCAAGGGAAGTGACTGGGGGGAGTTGGTCAGGGTTGCCTTGAGCCGCAGAAAGATCCTCCTCCCAAGGGATAAAACCACTGTTGCCATGGCTGCGACTGTCCTGTGCCACTTCCAGAGCACTCTGGGGTTGCTTGGGTGGCTCCAACCCAGGAGCAGGGCTGGTGTACTGGTCCCCAGCCCTGTCCCGCTCCTGCCAGTGTGCAGGGTGCCTTGCTGCTTCTCGCTGTACTGGGGGCATCCCAGAATAGCCTGCCTCAACCCAGATGGGGCTCACGGGCTCCTCAATGCCCAACAGGCACTTTCTGCTGTGCTGGCCTCAGCGAGGGCTGCTGGTACAAGAGGGAAACCCAGCAGCACTTTGCAGCAGCAGCTTGAGCTCAGGTATGTCCTGTCAGCCCGTAAAGGGCTGATCGAGCCTTGCTCTCAGTTAACTGCAGCCATTTGCCCTGCGGGGCTGACTCGGAGGTGCTATCCAAGTGCTTGAAGCCATGGGGCAAGCGTGGTCTGTGGCTGCTCAGTGTTTGCAGAGGTACCGCATCACTTGAGGGGGTGTGCTGGGCACTGCGGAGTGTGCTGGGTTTTCGTGTTCTTCATCACTGACTTGCTTTTGACCAAATAAAGTGGATTTCTAAGAGCAGTTTCCTGAGGAACCACCACACTGCGGCCGAGCACGAGGAGAGCAGCTCTCGGGCCTTGCAGGAATTAAAGGGTGCTAGAGCTCAGCAGGAGCCAAGGTACGAAAACATGGCTCTGAGCAGAGGGAGGCTCCCTGCCCCTGGATTGAGTCATGCCCCACAGCAGCGTGTGGTGCTCTGGGATGGTTTTGCCTGTGAGCCGTGGGGTCACCGTGAGCCCAGGCTGTGCACCGTAACCCTGCTGAGAAGTGCATTTGAAAGTCGGACTGTTCCCGTTCTCTGACTTGGCTGGGCTGCAGTGGGTGAACTGCTCTCATGACACAGCATTTGGGGATGGGAGTGGGACAAGCCAAACACTTTGCAGATCTAGGGATGGAGGGGCTTTCCCTTTATTTGGTGGATTTTGAACTGTTCTGGGTAATGCGTGAGAATCAGAGAACTGAGACAATCAGACTTGCATGGGGCTGGACTCCCAGGGTCCCTTTGTGTCCGCAAAGGACTCTGAGGTGGGGCCCAGTGCCCTGAGGGCTGCAGGATGGGTGCCCGTCCTTGTGGGGGGATCAGCCATCCCCAGCCCTAGGCCGCAGCAAGCCTGGTGCCATCTCACTCATCCCGGCTTCTCCCCGGCTTCTCCCCACATCACTCCTTGGGGCAGGGCTCCCTCCTTCCTACCTGGCTGACTGGTTTGTGAACCAGGTGCTGAACCTCCACCAGGAGGAAGAGGAGGAGAGACAAGGTGGGCAGGACTGGCCACGCTGCCATGCAGGGACCCAGGATGCAGGGCTGGGGTGCTATTGCAGAGCTGGGAGATGGACAGATTAGGGAAATACCATTTTTCCCCTCTCAGAAACATAATTTTGGGGCTGGATGATGGCATCCCGTGGGAAAAGCAGCGATTTCTAAAGGAATTTAACCCACCCTCCCCAAACCAGCCATAGAGCTACTTGGTGAAGGGCTTTATTGAGCAAAGCCAGCTCCAGCAGGAGGTTAAGCAAATCCCACCCCAACCCATCCTCATGGAACAGGGCTCACTGGGTCTTGCTGTGGGCCCTGTTCGCCCTCCTGCAGGAAACTCGCAGTGCAGAGGCTTTTACAGCTTAACTCTATCAACCATGGGTGCCCAGCAAAACCTTGCCAGGTTCGGGCATGGAGCAGGGGCCCAGCCAGATCTGCCTGCACTCCTCCACCTTCAGGGCTCACAAGGCAGGGCAGTGAGGAGGGCTCAACCTGTCTGCATCGCAGGGTCTGGGTACCCCATCTCCCCGGGCCTCCCTCACCCCCAGTACCGGAGTTTGGCCCCACTGTCTTTGGAGCGGTCCTCGGGCTTTGGTGCTGCCACAGCAAGGAGGTTTTCGGGCTCCAGGACAAACATGCTGTACAGGTTCCAGAGTAGCATAGCCAGGAGGGGCAGGAAGGTCATGCTGAAGCCGAAGGCACGGAAGGAGCGCCCGATAGCGTACGACAGCCAGTAAATCAACCTGGAGAGGACAGAAGTGCGGGCTCAGTGACGGTGGTGCCCTGGAGCTGGCAGCCAGCTTCGCTCAGGGGTTCTGACCCCAGTGAAGGTTTACCAGACATGGCTGCTGCAGGAATAGAGCAACCCTTCCTCTGTGACAGCTTTCCTGGCTGTCGTTGGCCGGGTGAGGCACTGCTGGAGCGGGAGTTTGCACCAAGGCATGGTGTTTGCCAGCACTGACAGACCCCGTTTGCACCTTGGGTGCTGCTGCAGCCCACGTAGGGTAAAGGAGCCGCTTACCGGGAGATGGCAAAAAGCCCCGTGAGCAGGGGGATGAGCTTGAGGATCTCCTGTGGGAGGTAGGTGGCCAGTACAGCCATGTTGAAGAAGTAGAGGATGAAGAGGTGGATGGACTGGGAGACGTAGGTGCGGTGGATCTCCACCTCCCGCTGCAGCTCCCCGAAGGGCTCCAGTGCAGAGGAGCAGAGGCGGGAGATGCCGCTGACGATCATCCCTGGGGGGCAGAGAGAGGGGCTGAGCACCCACTGAAACTGCATTGGGGCCTGAGGGCTGGGGGAGGACCAGAGACAGCCGCAGCGGGTGAGAAGAGGGTGGGAAAACTCAGGCTGCTATTCCTGGCAGGAGCAATAGAGCTGCAAAGAGCTCGGCCCCAGTTCTACTCCCCACTCCCCACAGCCCCTGCTCCCCCGGGGCTAATGCAGCCCGGTGGTGGGGGCGAAGGGCTTTGTACACCAACCCCGTGACTCACCCAGAACGATGGGGAACGTGGCAAAGGCAGCACAGCGGAGTGTGTAGACCAGGCGGGCGCTGATGGTGGGCAGCAGCGGGGCATCAAAAGGCAGGAAGACGTAGGCCCCATAGATGAGGCAGGGGCAGAGGAGCAGGGCCCCCACCACCGAGGCCACGGCCTTGAGGTTGCCAGTGCTGCAGTCCGTGGCGCATGGGCACCGTGGCCCCTTGGTTGGTGGCTTGGCCACTCGTCCCTCAAAGCCCAGTGGGTCCCTGTAGCGTGAGGGGCTGAGGGGAAGGAAGACCTGCTTCTGGCAGAGGCTGTTGGGTCTGTCGGTGTGGGGGACGTAGCCCCCCGTGCCCTCCTCTCGGGGCCATGGGGCAAGTTGCTGCTTCTGCTTGCCAGGTGTCTGCTCAATGCACTGTGGGTCGATGGGCACAAAGATGTGGGCTGCCATCACAGGCAGCCCCGGGGCTTCCTCATCTTCAGCCTCAGCTGAGGGGCAGGTGAGAGCAGCCTCCTCAGGGTCTTCGTGGCCCCCTTCAGGAGTTGAGCGCCTCTTTGCCTCTGCAGGCTCCGGCTGGCCCTGGGCGCTGTGCTGGCACCGGTCCCATGGCAGGGTGGCGTCAGGGTCCCCTGGGTGTTCATCTGGGGCTGGTGGCACCTTGTCCAGGGGGGTAGCCAGGGCCACCTTCCCCAGCTCCAGCAAAGCCACCTCCTCAGAGGGCAGGATGGGGTCAGCGGCAGCCATGAGAGTCACTGGCTCAGGGGATACAGCTGGGGACTGGCAAGAAACTCTGCTGTGTTTTGGGGTGTCGAGAGGGGACTAGGTTCCCGTCCCTTCCGCTTTCACCCTGCACCAGGAGAAAGGAGACAGACAAAAACACAGCAGAAATGAGAGGTTTGGGGTCATGCTCACAGCCCCAGTTACAACGTGGGGTGTGAATCGGCAGCTGCCACCCCTGGAGTCCCCATCACCTGCCTGCCCTTCCACTACTAGGAGACAGTAGAGCCCAGCATCCAGATGCTCTCATGCCCTGCCAGTGCGCCCAGCCCATGGCAGTGGGGTCAGGGCATATGGTACCATGCGTGTGGGCACCATTGCCCAGAGCTGGGCGCCTGGTGAGCCCTGGGTGTGTGGGTCTGGCTGCAAAACGGGGCAGACTGGGAATTGCTTCCCCACGTGGCCAAACTTCGCAGGGTTTCTGGCTGGGCATGAGCCTTGTGACTCAGGGGCCTGGACACTGCCTGGCCGATGCAACTAGCTCCACCCGCAGCTCCGACCCATGCCAGCATCAGCCAAGCCCTGATACTCAGGGGGAGCCATCCAGGCCACATCTAGGAACCACAGCTAAAGCCAGGATGAGCCAGGTTTGCTGCCTCTTGTGGCTCAGACCGATCTGGGGCAGGCACAGGAGGCTGCTGGGTTCCACTTGCTATGGGGGAGCAGGAGATTCAGGCAGAAATCTCACATTTTTCCCTCTTTGCAGGGGATGCCTGTCTCTTAGCCCGTCCCAGGCATTGCTGGTTGTGGGCATGGGAGCCTCCTGCAAGGAAAATAACTCTCCCTTTCTTCCTTCTGGGCATATTCATCCCTGCACCCCCAGAAAGAGCCCTGGCTTGACCATAGGCATGGGGAAACTGAGGCACAGAGTGGCGCAGGGCTTCATCTGAGGTCCACACAAGACAGTATGGCTAAAATCCTGTGTCTTGCACGCCTCCGTCCCCCCTCTCCCAGCCCCACTCGCTCATCAGCCCATGGGACATGGGAGGAAGCTGGCACCAAGCTTCCCCTCGCTGAGAGACTTACTTGGAGAGAGGTGGGCGGCCATGGGGCTGGGGGTTACACCGCCGCGGCAGCTGTGCTGGGAGCCTCTGAAACGCTTCCACCGTCTCTCCGCCGTCTGGACTTCAAACCTGTTTAAACAGCTCAA
>NW_010534657.1:0-252 GCF_000687285.1 Phaethon lepturus | reverse complement strand
AGCCCGCAGGCGGCCCCTCGGCCCTGTGCCGACTCCTGGGGCCATCCTGTACCTGGCGACATGTCCTCAGCAGGCCCCTCCATGGCATGGGACAGCCACCATGCAGGGGCAAGCACAGGGGGGCACGTCCCCCTTCCAGGGGGTTTCTGCGCTGGGAGGGCTGACAGCAGGGCCAGGGCACGGTGAAGAAGCCCCAGTGCTTGTCGGCCACGGCAGAGACAGGACCAGCTTGGATGTCTGTCTCGGCTGTTT
>NW_010534656.1:0-1782 GCF_000687285.1 Phaethon lepturus | reverse complement strand
GAGGAAACCCGTGTGGTTGAAACCACGGCTCTTGTCCCTTCGCAGCACAGATTCTTCACGTGCGAGAAGAGGAGCAAAGCCATAAAGCACATTAAGGAGACGTTCAGTAAGGTAAGGTCCCCGCGCGCGTGGCTGCGCTGAGGTTGGGAGAAACGCGCCGCCCCAAGCGAGGCAGTGGATTTTACTGCCGGCTTCAACTTAGGACGGAGAATGGAATCCAAAAAAGTCTTTAATGATATATAAATACCTAAGGCAGAGAAATCCAGAGCGCGATGCTCAAAGGAGCAGCCGGCGGGTTCCCCCGAGGGGTGGGCAGGGAACTGGAGGTGTAGGTGGAAAGAGAACGTGTCCGGCGGTTGTACATCACGTACGTCCTCACATTCCGACTTAAACAGACTTGGCTTTCACCTGCAGATGAATGAGAATGGAATCTACAAGGCCATGGGAGAGTTTGACATTTTCATCAACTACATCGAAGAGTACTTGCTGATGAAGAGAAGGAAGTGAAAATGCCCACGGGTCTGCATCTTTCGCACAAAGTCCTGCTATTTTTTCCAGGAATCACTTTAGGCTGTGCAAAACATTAAGTTATCGTAGGGTTCACAAGCCAAGTATTATAGGTCAATAACTTCAAGTTTAGTGTTGTATTTAAAAGTTTTTTTTTTAACAACCACATCTAATATTTATTACTTCTAATACCTCAGTGTTTATGTTTACAGCATGTTTTGAAGAAAATTGTTGAGTTTGTAAAATACTATTTATTGTTCAATATTTTAATACTGTTCTTCTGGGGAGCGGACAATGAGCAGAGTTTATCCTGAGTGCAATTTCACAGAGCACGGTCGCCTGATCAGGAGCAATTCCAGCTCCGAGTTCAGAAAAGTTTCATTTTAAACAAATGAACACTCTCCTCTTGTCCGACCCCTCTATTTATTTATGCAGTCAAATGTTTTTATGCGTAGCCATATCACCATCTCCGGTTCTGCAGTTGGAATTGGGCACTGAAATATTCAAAATTATTCCATGGCCTTGCACTGAGCAACATAACCATAAATGCAATCAAGGGCATTTTTTTCTCCTGTGCCTGGAAAGCAATGTGGAAGAGGAGGAGGAGGAGGAGGAGGAGGAGGGCCTGCACTCCCATGAACAACATGCTATCATGCCACAGCAATAGATCTGTTAACCCCACCTCTAGACTTCAGCCTATATATTAGTCCAGATTAAAGAAAAACATAGCAGTAGGAATGAAATGTTTGGTTCTAATAGAACTTGACTTAAATGTTGCTCATGACTGACTTCCAGAGCTGCTGGGTCGGCCACTCCGCACTTTCGAACGTTAATCTTACTATTTTCCAGTCTTTGATTGGGTTTTACTCGCTGTTTTGTTGTGGTTTTTTTTTTCTTTTAGAAGTTAGAGGATATTTAATTGACCACCATTTTAAGGTGGCTTGGGTAATTTGCATTCAAATCCGTGACGCTGCACGCGGCACTGAGGATGTTCGGGTCCGGGTCATTTCTAGTCCTGGCGGGAGGAGCCGCGGCAGCCGGGCGCTGCGGGGCAAGGCTGCGGCCAGAGCAGCTTCGCTGATTTTGGGGCTGCCCTTCCTCCTCGCCCCGGCCTCCTGCGTGCCCCGCGAGTGCTGCAGGACACTGAGCCAGAGGAAAATGCCGCAGCCCAGAGGCATTTGCTTCTAATATTTAGAAGCATTTAGGGCACCAAGACGATGAAACACCGTCAGCTTGTTGTTTGCTTTGTAAGTTGCCGCTGGAGAGAGGCTATTT
>NW_010534655.1:1793-2295 GCF_000687285.1 Phaethon lepturus | reverse complement strand
GCTAGACCCGGTTAAGCAGTTAAGAACCCATACCAGGTCAGGCTTGGTAGCAAATTAATTAAAGTTTTAAGTTTAAAAAGGAATTGCATTCTTCAGAGCAGCCACAAGTCTTGCCGCAGTAAGCTTGAGTTGCCCCCTTTATCCACAGGGGTAAGAGGAGACAAGGTAATCCCTGGGCTCTTAGGAAACCAAGCAAACCCTTAAACAGCCCCGCGATCAGTGAGAACACCTCCTCTGCCAAAGGTCCACAGCACCTGCCACACACATCGCTCGGGGCCACAACCCCGCGAACCACGGCGTCACCGCGCGGCGTCGCCCGTGGCCCACCCTCCTCCTGCCCCAGCTCCCGGGAGGAAGAGTAGGGACCGTTCCAGGTGGCTCCCTGCAATCTGAAATGCCATTTTAAAACAGCTTTATTGTTCGTTTTGCTCTCTGAACTGTTCGGCTTGCCTGTGAGCTCCCTCCTCCCCTCGGCAGGCTGGGGCACCGCTGGTCTCGCCCA
>NW_010534655.1:0-1672 GCF_000687285.1 Phaethon lepturus | reverse complement strand
TTGTCTGATCTTTCTTAAGGCCTTTCTTAAGCTTGTTGGATGTCCAGGCCCATTCAGCTTTTCCGCGCTAAAAGCAAGCACGCATCTCCCAAGGTACATCAAATTAATTTTCCTTACCAGAAGGAATCGCCGCTTTGGACCATAAAGCTGCACAAATTTCCACCAGAGACACAGCCTTAGGAAGCAAGTTTATACAGTGTTTTAAATACCATTTTTTCCCCTCTATAAAACAAGGCGGAGGGTCTGGGCTGTGACCAAGGCACCCTGTCCAGCCCCACCTCTGCCACTGCGTCTCTACACACCAGCCGCAACGATGGCTAAACGAGACTTTAATTCAGTGCTTGTTTGTAAGGAGCTGGAGAAAGCGAAGCACACCCCATTCACATTTTTATCAGCCTCCACAGATCGGTCAGCCCACGCTCTCCAAGGCAAAGAGCTCAGGCCTGGCTTTGGGTACGCACCGATTTTCACCCAAGCGGAAGAGTCCATAGCACCAGTGGGCAAAGCTTCAACCCCCCGTCAGACACGTTGGGCCAGGAGCATTTTGTCATTTGACACAAATGCATGCAACAGGTATGGGTCCCTTTCTAAGGGGACCAGGGAACAGCTAAAGGTCCCTTTCTAAGTGCTGGAGCTGTTCACGCTCTTTGGGGCACTGTGACAACCTTCACCAGATCTTCTGGTTATTGTGCCCACGGTTGCTTTCGGACACCCATTAAAGGACACACCTTTAACTCCACAGTTTGTCCAAATAGAAATAGTCTCTACTTTTTTTTCTCCTTTAGCTGGTATTACTGGCAAAAAACAGTAAAACTCTAACTTGAGACAGCAAATCACAGGCAAAAAGCTTGATGTCTAGCAGTGAGCCCCAGAGCCCAGACCAGCACCTGAACCGCCCCAACCCGGGCTGACGGATCGGCTTTGGCTCTGTGCAGGCGTCAGACCAAAGCCCCCCTCCACGCCCAGGGGCTGGGGGGTGAACTGGCGGCAGAGGGGCTCATGGGCTGAGCTGCAGGTGTTGGATCCAGCAGCGCGGACAGAACATCGTTCCCGTACGTTCCCTTGTGAGCTGCTCTCCTGATCGCCCTCCAGCTCTCCCGGAGACTTGCCGTATTACCGTCTACTTAATCCTTTTAAGAGAAATTACAGAGGCCAGTACGGATTCTGCTGGCTTAGTAACGCTCATTAATTAGAGAAGTATTGGGAACAGGTTGTTTTTATTTGGGGTTCATCTCAGAGGGAGGCTATTTGGTTTAGCCTCAGGTTTCTGAAAAGACCAGGAAATCCTGCCGCAGCAGTACTAACGGTAAACAACCGCACGGTCTGCGCACTCAAAAGACGAATGAGTCACACGAGGTATTTAAATTATATTTAGAATTCTTCCAATTGTATTTGAAAAACATAATTAGGTTGCTCGGGCTGAACAGCCTATTTCTGTGTGGCCCGAGAGGGAAATAAAATTTCTCTTTTTCTTCACATCTATGCCCATATTTATTAAATCTCTTCATATAAGCTATCAAGTGAATCTCACTGCCTGAGGGCTCTGCTCATGAAGAAACACGAACAGCTAACGATCTTCCCGCAGACACCAGCCCAAGGGGCATCTCCTGCAGCCCCCCGGAGCGCAGAGGGCGGGGGTCCCCGGCACAGCCCTCTAGGGAGGTCCCCAGCG
>NW_010534654.1:0-50201 GCF_000687285.1 Phaethon lepturus | reverse complement strand
TGGGAGCAGGGAGAGGGAGGCGAGGCGGGCGTCAGGAGTTGAACCATCAGCTAAGCAGGCACCTGTTGTGGTGGAGGCTTTAGGTGCCCCTGCCACCACCCGTGTGAGGGACTTGGGTGTTAGGTGGGGAAGTTGGAGGCCGATGTAGAAGGAGTACCTGTGTGAGATGACTGTCATCTGGGCGGGCGGTGGGGTGGGGAAGAGGAGGGAGAAACAGTTGGGAATAGGCACAGGGACACACAGGCACTTCTGTATTTTAATAGCTGGCTGCAGTCTTTTAGGAATTTAGTTTTGTGTTCGCTGAAGAAATCAGAGACCTCATCTGATACATAGGGTGCTGCTTCTCTGGAGTGGCATTCCCTCCCACCGCCACAAAATCAGAAAACCCAATTAAAAATACTTTAATTTGAAATTTCGAAATTGATGTATTTTTGAATCTCAGTCGGCTTTGAAGTTTTCAGTTTAGTCTGTCCAAAGACTATGTAGGGGTTCTTTGATCATGTGTCTAGATTGCTGCTGTTACTTGGTTCTCCTATTACTCCACAGTCATTGGGGGAAATAAACATTCATTGGTCTTTAAAATTAACAAAAGCAGAATATCTGCCTACAAAATAAATCAACAAGCATGTTTTTGACAACCTGCTATTTCAATCCGAATGAGAGTGTGCTGTTAACTTTTGCCAGTAGGTATATATAGTCACGCTTCCAGGCGTATAGTATTATAGGGGGGGTCTAGATAAGTAGAAGTTAACAACTTGTTTTATTATTGTGTTGGTATTTCATTCTCCTTTCCTTAAGAAAAGGAGTGTAAAGCTAAAGAATACGTTGATGACGTCTGGTGATAGATAAGCAAACATTTTGTTTGTAGTAGTATTTATTTATCTGCACGTAACCAAGCAGAATTTAACTTCTCTTGTTGGAATAGTCTGCAACTCTAATAAGTTTTGGTAAACTTGTTTTTCTTTTTCTCCACACCCCCCTTCCCCTAACCTCTGTAGGTTGGATATTTTTGGAAAATCAATTATATTTTGTAGAATTAGAATAACAACACTGAAAATAACTCTGAGTGTGAGCTAGTATTTGTTAACTATTATCTATATATATTTAGTGAACTTGGTGTGTATATATATATAGACTACTTTCGTAGGCTATACTTTGTTTTTGGCTTATATGAATTATTTAGAACTAGAGTGTTTTTATTTGCAGTCTGAAGTAGAATATATGTGTGATGTGTTGTAAATTTACATTTTCTGCTGCGAATTAAAAATCCTGTCAAAGTTTATGAAGCTTATTGAGTTTAAGTCATGGTTTTTGAATATTCTTTGGGTAAAGCAAGTGTATCTTGTTCAAAATTAAATAAAGAGTGCGGTCTTCTTAAATCAAGAGAAGAGGGCAATTCCTTCTGTTAAATTACCGTGTACGCTTTTACATATGACAATAGTTTAATATTGTTTCCAGGCAGATAGGTAAGAAAGATAGTTTGTTACATGACCAGCAGTGTTACAGTTCCTGAATCAATACTTGGGTGGATTTAGAACTTGTCATCGGAATCCCCTCCCCCATGTTGGACAGTGATGGAGAAGCTGCAACAAGGATAATTTTACCTAATAGCAGCCAGGACATCTCTATTTCAGTGTCAATTTATGGGTAGTATTCTCTTGTGTAAAATAATGAGGTAGTCATCAGAGATTTACCAATTTTTCAAGTATGTGGGTTTTGTGTAGACTGGGAATTAACACGTGATGACCATAAATGGCTTCTAACAAACTGGTTGATAGTTTGAACAAAGTAGAACAACATGACTGGTATCTAGTAAAAACTATGTGCCTCATCTAAGATTTTAAAGTTAGATTTAATTAGGACATACTTGCTAACATGTATACTACATTTTAAGGTCTTTGTTATGATAGGGCCTTGTGCAGAAACAAGTGTCTGGTTTAGCTGTATTATTTGGCTTTGCTTTAACGGACTTGCTGTGAGATTTTTTGTCACTTTAAAACTAGTTAGTCAAGACCTTAACATAAATTGAAAAAGTCTCTTTAGGTTATGCTAGCATGTTTGAAACTGAACCACCTGGTCATATAGTAGTGCAAAAAGACTAGTTAATGAAATGCATAAAAAACTGTATCTTTATTTCCTATGATGACATTTTGCAGTTTCATCTGAACTGAAATGGGTGGTGATTTGAAGACTAAAACGTAGTCTTACCAAAGAAGCAATTTTGTTGCTGTAATTAGATGCTCTTCTTAGCGTTCCTCTTAAAATTTCTTTATTTCAGGTGTTTTTAACCCTGGCTATGGGACTGTAGGTTGAAAATCGTTGTTACAGCTTATGTTTTTGAGTAAGAATTGAAGACTGGTGTATGTTTAGTCTTTCTGTTGTAATTTTTAGTACCATTTGGAGAACTATTCTCCAAAGTCAAGTCAAAAACTTTCTGGTATCTCTGTTTTACGGGAGCATGGGAGACTTGTATAACTTCCGAAACCCTTTTGTAAATAGATCTGTTGTTGTAAAATAGGATTATTTACAGAGAACTGCTGCTTTTGTCTGTATAACTGAGTACAATCGATTATTTGTTAAGTTTACAGTTTCATCTCTTCTTTTCAGTAAGAGTTTGGTAAGAAACTTTTTTTAAATTTATGTAATAACTTTTTTGCTAGTCAGACTTTTAAAAAGTCTAAAAGACTTGGTAGGTTTATGCAGTGAGAGGTCTTCTTTGCTCTCAGACTCTTTGAAAAAACATCTCTGGGCAAACGTGCCTTTCTTGTAAGCTTATGAGTGGGGAAAAAAGTAAACAAGATTCTGAGAAGGGGAATACTCTCCTTTTGCTTCCTTACCTCCATGGGTCCTTCAAGAGGAGAGTTATGGGAACTGTAGTCTATTGATGGATTAAAAACACTGGAGAAACTTTTGATAATTAGAAACAATTGTTACTTCCAGAAAGACATACTCTAAATGTACAGTTATCTAGTACCCTCTCTTTGAGATGACACAATATACCAATAGAATTGCAATGACCTAATCATTAGTTGCATGTAACAATTAATGTAACCGTTTGTAATTGATATCCATTGGTTATCTTTTTCCCTTATGTGGAAGGAAGGTAAAATTCTGGGTTCGATTCTGTTTTATCCAAGCACGACTGAAAAAATAACTCAACTTGTTTTGCTATTACAAATGTATTTCATGACTTTAGAATAGGTTTTTAGTTCATACCTACTCCAGCTTTATTTAGAGTTTACCTCCATTTCTCCTAATACTCATCTATGAGTCTCGTCCATTATCTGTGGGTGCTTAATTATGGCTTACTTGTCTGAGAGCACAGATTGAAAAAGGAGGTCCTCTTTAACTGGAAGGCAAGCACACAGTGATGGTACAGGCTAAAACCCATTGTCTCTATAAGGTTTCCTTTCCCCTCTCTTGCTCCCCTTCCTCCCTTTTTTCCCCTCCCCAGTCTCTAAAGGATAGGCAAGTTTTTCAAGGACAGAGATGGGATGGCTCAGTATGAAAGGTACTGATGTTATATCTTCATTCATTCCAAAATGCCCTGTCCATACGATTTACAGGGAGAATACCCACTGAAGGGCTAGGGAAGTGGGGAAGATAGTTCCCAGTCAGCTCTGCTCCTGTCCATACGTGCGTGAATACTCCGGAGCCTCTGAAGTCTAGATAGTAGCTATTTCAGTTTGCCCTCTATGATGACATAACCGGTATAATTTAAACTCTGAAAATAGCATTTCTTAAAAGCTGTGAAAACGTTTCTGTAATAAAAATAATGTAAACTAACAGTTATTTGTAAATGTACTCCTTGCAAAGTTTCCAGGGTCTTAGTAGCACTAAATACCTGAAAGTGAAACTGAGTAAATGAAAGTGAAGTTAACTCCATTTAAGTGTCAGTTTTGTTCCAGCTGTGAGAAACCAAGCTTTCAATTTCTGTGTTACATAAAGTTCCAAAACATTCTATTTTTCTCCTCCCCCCCCCCCCCCCCCGCCTTCTTTTCCCCTGGAAGCAAATAAAAATAGGCTGTGTTTTAAGTCAGTTAAAGGAATAGTTAATATATTAATACATCTACCTGCTGAAAAAGTTTCCTCTTTCTTTTTAATAACTGTTTGGATGGTGAAATAAGAGAGGAATGGAAATGTACAGATTGATTTCTGATGGCAGAGTTATTATTTCAAAATATAATTGAAATAATTCAGAGTGAATTCTGATGAGTTACGGAAAAAATCAAACTAGTAGAATGACTAGTTGACACAATCATAGTTAAATCTGTTTTAGCAATTAAATTGAACTTGCCAGTGAAACTTTTAGAAACTAGTGTCCTGAAAACCTATTCATTGGTTTTTCGCTTCAAATGCAGGTACCTAACGTTTGTCTTCATTCAAAATCGTATTTTACTTATATGTGCTCAAATCTTAATTTGTGTTCCTGTGAGCTATGTACATTGGTAATAACTTCTCACTTACTTTGCCAGTGGACCTGTCGCTGAGGAGCCAATCGGAGCATAGCACATCCACTGCATTTGTGGTGGAAATAGTTTTGTGTCCGTGCTACCAGCTTACTGTTCAAACTGAAGGAAGGGGTAAAAAGAGGAAAAAATATTGTCATAGTTGTGGAATAACACAGCTGAATGTACATTTTTCACCACAAACAGACGTTCATAAGCTTAGAATTCTGTGCTCTTGTATTTAGGGTGAATCTCCTGTCAATGTCATAGTATGCCTTCAGAAGTTGAGATTTTTATGGCAGGCCCTATGCAGGAAAATGAGCATTACTGTAAATGCTGAATGTGTACATGATCGCACATATCTGCCTATGTCTTCCCACTGAAATCAGATTTTTGCTGAGGTAAAGTTCTATATATGCTAAGGCTACAAACTTACAGTACACAGTCCCTCAAAATCAGAAGCAGTAGTACATGCAGTTCTGGGTAGAGGTCAGTTAACTATGCAGTTACTACAGCTTCATTTTGAATAACCCTTATATCTCCCCAAACTTTCCCTAATGGTTTATTATTTTTAATACATGCTGCGTTTTACAAGCTTAGTTTCTAAGCGAATTAATGTCTTCTGTGAACTATGTCTACTAGAGACAGCATCATAAATGATTCATTAATGTTGAAGGCTGAGTAGAAAGAGTATATGATACTGTGTTATAAACTATAGTGGAAACTTGTATTATAAGGACATAGTTAAAAATTGTTTGGTTTTGCATTGTTGTACTACTGAGAGACTTCAGGTGGGATCTGATTTCCATTTTGTTTCCTACAACATGAAGTAAATATTATTTTTTTCTCCATTTAGTCAGGTTTTCTTGACTTTGAGATGCATACCTGTTCATTCCTAATGTTCTCTTATGTAGCATTTTTGTTACTGCATTCTGTAAATGCATATGTGTTTGTGGTTTGTTTTTTTTTCTGTTAAATAAAAAGGGTTGTGAGTTACTGTAATTTGATAGTCTGTTGTACAAAAGCTTAATGGTAGAAAGTCTAAAAACTAATAATCTGGAGGCGTGAATGGAAATCATTAATGACATCTGATGTCCTGGAAGAGGGTTTATCTCCTGTCTTTGTAGGGTTTGTTTGGGGATATTTTCACCTGTGTATTTTACGCAGCGTGCAGTCATGCTGCGCAGTTCAACGTTTCCATATGAGTCTACTTTCAGCCTTTTTACCCATCAAAATATTCATTTACGTATCTCTATGGAGTTACATTAACCAGAGTCATGTTCACAGCATGGACATTTTAAAACTTCATGAGCTTAGTTTTGAAACCTTGAGAAATCCAGTTGCACATGTGGAAGCAGATTGTTGGAGTACAAGTACTTGTCTGCCTTGTCTTAGTGGTTAATGATAACACTGACAACTTTTGTTGTCATTCTTATATCAAGATTGGCTTTGCTTCATGTGATGGGGACTAGAAACTTACGTAATCCTTTTCTCGTGTAAGGAACCATTAGAATTGGAGACAATTTCTAAAGGTGGATTTGAAGGTAATAGCTAGTGCCCCCTAATTTGCATACTGCAAGTCTTGCAGTAAACAGAAGTACACATTTTTGCTAAAATATTTCTGTTTAATTTCTTACAGAAGTTAATAAAGCAAGGAAAACATGTTGGCCAAGTTGTGTGTTATCTCAAGTTCTCTGTTTTAAAGCATAGTTTAAAAAAATTTGGTTTTTTTCCCCTCTTCTTATAATGCAAGGAAATAGTTGTATAGCTGCATAAAGCAGGTGTATCATTCTGGTTTTCTACTAGAAATTTCAAGGAATGAGAAAACAAGGTTCAAGTATTGTGTTTTGAAATCATTCTCTTTTGCACAATTTATAAAAATGCTACTTCTCTAATTGAACATATTTTAACATATGTTTGTTTCAGTTTAGCCACTGTTTATTTCTAGTGGAAGTAAAATGTGAAGCTAAAATTTATGTAGTGATACACAGGGACATTCAGCTCAGTGTTTTGTGTGTGAAGCAAAGAAATGTACATAGGTGACAAACTGACATTTTAAGGAGGTCTTCTGAAGCTCTGCCAGCCTATGCATGTGGTGCTTTGCATTTGGAAACATTAGAGATGATCAGTGTGCATATAGACTATCAGTATTTGTAGGATGTGGGGCTCTTATTTAACACCAGAAAAAAAATAATTTCAAGAAGCTTTCTAGGTGCTTATTAAAAAAACATCTTAGGATAAAGGAAACACCATATTGGAGAAGTTCATGTCATTAAACATTTTCCTAGTACTGAGGAAGTTCATGGTAGACTTCCATTCTAAAGCATAGGCGTTTTTGGGTTTTGGTGTGGTCATACCCCCTCCTTCTGTCTGATGTAATAAAGATAATCTCTAGTTCTTAAAGGAAATTTTTTTTTTTTTTTTTTTTTTTTTTTTTTACATCGGGAACATGTTCTGATTGAGATCAGTCAATGATTTTTGTGTGTGTGAAAGATTTCCTTGGCCTTTGTTTACATTTGGGGCCCTTCAGTATGTATTTCCAAAGTCTGTTACGAGAGAGGGGGAACGTCTCTTCCCTGTGTCATTCATCATTTTGTATGTCTTTATCACTACCTTTTTTTTTTTTTTTAACTTCAAAAGTGTCATCTTAGGCCTACGTACCTGAGCCAGTATTTTGTCATACTGTTGGCCTTACTCTTTCTGTTAAGATTCTGGTCTTTTAGTTCCTACCTGATTTTATTGAAATATGAGAATATGCAATTATATCTATATGACAGTTTGAATATGGGATGAAGAGTTTAATTTTTAGACTACCATGTTTGAAAAATTTTCCCTTGTTATTTTCTTTACATGCTTTGCTTTCATTCTCTTTCTCTGGGCTACTGCTACTTAAAAAAATAATCTTAATATTTTAATCATTGTATGTTAAAGCAAAATTTTCTTTGCATAAAACAAAACAATCTGAGATCTGTGGTTTGAGGTGAGGAAGAAATTCAAGATACATTTTTAGCAAGCATACAGTGGGCCCAGAATACAATTTCTAAGTTATGTGTTAGTCATATATATTCTGAAACTTATGAGCTCCCAGATTGACAGTGCCAATTTATTTATGTATTTGAGGAAACAGGTATGCATTATATTCCATATGCTGTAAGCGTGTTTTTTCTCCTTGTTTTTTAATCTTGAGTATCTCTGTAGAGTTGCATTTGACTTTGTTAGTTATTTCTATAAAAATTCCCAAACAAAAGTCAAACAGTCAAACACTGACAGAAACGGGAGAATTATCTCTTGCTTTTGGCTGTCTGAACTATTTTTCATCATGCAGTAAATACATTTGTTTTGGTGGGGTTTTTTTTAGGTACAAGTTGTTAATAATTGCACTGTCCAGACCTTGTACTTGGTCTCAGATTTGTGACTTTCTTGTAGGCTTGTGCACAGATGCAACATTTTAGTATCTGAATCTAGCAAATGCTAACAGATTCTTTTATCATCTTGTGGAATAGAGATGTTTTTCAGTGTACAGAATGTTTTTCTAATGTACAGAAAAAAACACCCACCAAACCTAGAAATGTTTATGCATCTTGCTTATTGGCAGCCTAACCTAAGGCACTGAGTTCCTGGTTTTTGGGGTGGGGAGAGGGGTTTCAAGAGAGTTTAGGCATTTTGTATAGCACTTCCCGTTGCTTTCCATAGACAAAGCGATTTTTGCCTGGCTAACAGGAGTCAAATACATATTACTAAGCTGCTTTTTAGCGGGGGTAATGAAAGCAAAAAAGGTAAAGTCACTTGCCCAAAGTTACACAGTGACGCAATGGGTGGAGCCGAGGTTAAGGGTTTAGGTGTCTTACGTCTTAATAGCAGGATGCTATGTATTTGTAGTTGCATTTGACTTGAGTTTATATTGCGAGTGCTTTGTAACTTGGAGAAGCAGTCCTTTAAGGTTGGAGAGTGACTCAGCATGTCCAGATAGAGGTCTGCTCAAGGAATTCAGGATTTGTTTGGAAATTTGGGGGAATTAAGGGTTCAAACTCATTTTTCCAAAGTGAGTTTGCTTGTCTTTAAAAAAAGTTCATGTTTTACTTGCAGTCTCTTGCCCTATTTGGTACACGTACCTCAATTTCAGAAAGAACTGATGGAGTATTTCAGTAAATAGTATCATTTATGCTATAGCTGGCATTTACTGTATAGCTGTGTTTTCCATGTGCTGTCCTCCTGATGTACATCATAAGCATCTGTTCAATGAATAAAATAGCATTTAACTGTGTGAATAAAGATGGTGTTGCAAAATATGTAAAAGCGACAGAATTGTGTATCAGGCCTGCCTTAAACATTTCTTAATTTAGTCTGTAATTGTATGACATTATAAAACTTTTTTTCGCATGGAAGGAGAAAGAGGCATGTATGGTATGTGCCTAGTTTGTATGACTGAAACATCTCTATCTTACTTGCACAGAAGCTACCGCCTCTCGTACTTGATCTGGCAGGGCTGAGTTCTCAATCTTATGGGTCAACCATTTGAGAGTGAACAGTTAGGGGAATGGTAAACCACGCTTCTGTATGCTTGGGTTTGCTTGGCTTTCTTGAGGGAAAATTGGCTTAAATAATGACTTTTCTACAATAATAATCTGTGTTCTAGTTTCAGCTGATCAAACTTGACACCAGAGTCTTGAGACATTGCTTGGTAGTGGTGGCAGTGAAGGGAGACAAACTGACAGAAGTTGATGAGTAAAGATTGAAACTGTTGGTCTTCTGCTACTATACCTCCTTAAATTTGGGGGAAATTTGAGCAGACTTCATTATCTCTTTTTTCATCCAGATCAATTCCATCTTCTAGCATGAGATAAGACTGTAGGCTGGTACGTAATTTCAGTGCTGAGAGAATGCTGAAGGGCAGCACAGCAAAGAAGAATATATTCATAGAAAAACACAAGCAACATTGATTTTTCTCTCCCCTTTCCTTCTACCCTAAACCATTTTTTTCTTCCACCCACCCAAATCTGTATATGTTTTCCTGGGGCTACTGAAAATTACCTTGCTCTCCCCAAAGCTGTACCTATGCCAAATTTGAAGCAATTGATAAAAAAAGAAGCAAAATGATGAAAAGCAACAATTCTTTGTTTTCATATCTCATCTATGAGGGGTGTGGGACATGCACAGTATTTTATCTGATGACATTATATGTGTTTGTTTTACAGAGTATTAGCAAACATGTGAAGTTCATACTGCAAGATGCAGAACCACTGAAGCACTTTGAGGGAAATTGTTGAGAGAGTCATTCTAAGGCAAAGTGTGCAACAGGAATTCTTTGAAGGCAGTTACAGCTTAAGCAGCTCCCCTTCTTTTCAGACTCTGGCTGCTTGTTCCCACCTGCTTGGTGTTGGCACAGCTGTTTGTAAGACCAACCAGTGAATCAGACTTGGAAACTGAGTTGGCTGAAATATATAATTTTATATATATAACATTTGGGTGTGTGTGTGGGTGGAGAATCGGGTTACTTTTCAGTCAGATTGGTTCCCAGACCCGGTACACTGTGCTGCTACTCAGACATTTGACAAGATAATGGAATGGGTTGTGTGGGTGGACAGGAACAGGGT
Organism: Phaethon lepturus; assembly: GCF_000687285.1. Taxonomy (NCBI): domain Eukaryota; kingdom Metazoa; phylum Chordata; class Aves; order Phaethontiformes; family Phaethontidae; genus Phaethon; species Phaethon lepturus. The sequence goes on along the minus strand of NW_010534654.1, from coordinate 40,159 downwards.
GCCTAGAAGAGGCAGGGGTTGGTTAACTGGCTCTGATAGCACTGTTACTTAATGGCAAACATCATTCCAAGGAATTTTTGCCACCCCTCCTGTAGTAAATCACTCGCGTGTCAGTCGCTCGCTCTCTCGGTCTTCCCCCCTGGCTCTGCCTCTCTCAGACTTTTGCTTGCTATCTCAATCTTCCATGCTTATTCCCTCTCTAATGTTCCCACTGTGATGCTGTCCTGCTTGTGTGCACTCTTAACACGCACTACTACAGTCTCGATTAACAAGTTCTCTCCAACTCTCCTGCTTGCTAACTCTCCTGGTTACTCATGATGCATCTGTTTTCTTGAGCTCTTTTCACTTGTGTTCTTCCTCTAGTTCTTCCTCACTCTCGCTTGCTCTGTTTTACAATTTTCTAACTTCTGCTCATGCCCTTTTTCTCCCATATCCTTTCCAGTGCTCAGTCTCTTAAGCGCCTCTTTTTTTGTCGCTTGCTCAGTTTTTTTTCTCCTACTTCTTCTTTCTCACTTTTTCTTGCTTTCTGTTCCCCCTTGTAAGAACAGTGCTTTGGAGGAGAAAAAATGATCCACGTTTTAAAGACTAAAACCTCTTAAGAAGCTCAAAAGTTTTTAATTTTCTGTTTTCTTTTTTTCTCCCCAGACGTTACCACGAAACAATACAATGTATGGATTTCTTCTCAATCTCATGCACTTCTGAAATATTTATTTGAATTCTGTATTGCCTTAAGGTAGATATGTGCAATCAAAATATGTATTGTTCCTGATTGGACAAATTGAAACATGAATTGAAGTTAACACTCTAATAAAAGGTGTTTTTTTAGCTGTCTTTATAAGATGTGGGCATAGTTTATTGATACCAGAAGCTAAGTTGTGGAGTAAAGATGCTTAGTTTTCTTGTTCCTCCTATACATAGGAGACAGGAAAAAATGTTTCTCTTGATAGCCTGGTTTTGACATAACCACCGGCTGGACCGGTTATGCTAAAAACCAACCAACCAAACAACTCTTGGAAATTCCGTGCTTGCTTGTCCTCTTAAGTAAGTGACCAGAGCTGCTGGGATTATGCTGCTGTTTCACTTCCATGTATTCAGATACCTAATATTTTTGTTCAAGTTATTTAAATTTTGTTGATAACTATTTACCCATTAGTTGGGAAAGTAGGCAGGGGTGCTGATTCCTTAATAGATGAATCCATCCATATTTTAATAATCCAAAGTGACTTCAAATAAAAATGTGGAAAATTGGACAATACACTTGCTCTTTATAGCAGCGAAAAAGCAATGGAATTTTTCTGCCCATCTGCTTTGCTTCTGTAAGCTTTTGGGTGGACTTGAGGACAGGAGCACCTTAAGTGCCTTGCAAGGCATGCTTTCTCCATGCAAAATGTGATTGACAACATCTGACTTTTACATGAGAGCACACTTAAACAGATCACTCTCTGAGCTTGCAGATTTTTGTTTTGTTAGGCCAGGTGGTCAGGTTATCAAGCAGCCTCCTATCAGCGTGTACATGCTAATAGGGCAAACACTATTCAGAATTACAATAGTTGTCTTTGCAAATGTCCGTTTGGTTCCTTCTTGGTTAGTAAAGAAAAGTATTACTCATAAATGCTGAATCTCTTAAGTGGCTTGTCTGATTTTAATCTTATCCATCTTCTCTTTTGCTTTGAGTCTTGTTCCAGTCTATTCTTCGGTAAACTTTGTTCATCATTCTTGTCTTACGCATGTTTTTTTCACAACTAAAGACTTTCAGCTTGGCAACAACATGGCATTGCTCAGTTTCTAGGAGTAGTTGAGGTTACTTAGTCAAATAATGGTTTAGCTACTTTGATGTTTAGTGCCTGTCTTCCCCCCCCTCCCATCCCTTTCTTCAGCACTCCATTGCACTTTTCATAAAACCTTGTTTCTCTTTTTCCCCTAACTTGCTTTGGGTTGACTATTCTGCATTTCAGAACTTCCCACTTTGGCTGTCTTTGTTGCCCTTCAGGTTGTCGCCCATCTCCTTGACCTCTACAGGAAAGGGAGGAAGACTGCTCAGTGTTTTCAGGCAGTGTCTGTGGCAGATATAATCTGTATAGGTTAGCATGTCTCTTGCTCTTTCTTAAGCACAGAGGCATCATGCAGAATATTTCCATGCTTTCTAGTAATTCCTGTAAATCCAGTATGAAGCTAACTTGAAATATTTTGAATAAAAATATCTCTGAGCAAAAAAGGGAGAATAGGTATTGGCTGCTAGATCCATGTGGGAATCCATCTTCTTTCAGATAGCTTCAGTGTAGCACTACTGAACTCCATAGAGATCTCTTAAGATCTGAAGCTATTATGTCTCCTTTATGTTCAGTTCAAGTAAAGTGTCAAATTAGCAGTGTGGAGTTCTGGCTTACTTCCAAAGGTGATGCTTTCTTTTTTTAAAAAAACAAACAAACAAACAACCGAGAAGAGTGCTGGGAAGACAGAAGTTCTGGTTTTGAAGCCATTAAATGTGGCTTTGCTTCTAACCTACGCTGGAAACGAGGATGTTAGTGTAGTATATCGTATTATGAATTGGGACAGAGTTCTATATTATGACCAACTTGATGACTACATTGTCATGTTCAGTGTTTCCTTTTTGCCTTGCACTGGAAACTTCATATGAAGTGCTATACAGAGATGACTCTATTAGACTGCAGTCGGTCCATTTGGTGCACCTGGTATGAACTCTGAATCATGATTTTCTTACCCCTTTTGCTATGCCCCTGTGATTTCATATGTTTCTCTGCTGTTTCAGATGTGTCTAGAAAAAAATGTATTATTCCTAAGGATACCTCTGCAGGCATCATCCATAGAGTGTGTAAGATCACACTCGTGACCTTGTTGAGCTCTTTCACAAAGTGGGAAAAAGAGCAGGTCTATATCAAAAGTTACCTTTTTACGTCAGTCTTTCTTAAAAAGCACAGCGCATCATTACATGAAATGCACTAGTTCAGTAACACTAGTAGGAAATTAAAGAAAAAATCTGCTGGAAAAGTAGCTTTGTTTTGGAGACTGTCCATCTAGCAAGCTATTCTTGGTAGTTTGCAAGGACTTCAGTGGGACACTGAAGATTTTCTTGCCATTTTATTTCCTGGATACCTCAGATGTGGTGATCTTCAGTACTGTTTGGAGGTCTTTAAGGTCAGGATGTACAAGCCTTTTTTTTATTATTATTTTTTTTAATTTGTCCTCATTTCTGTCCTGCAATCTGCCTTATTAAAATCATTTTAGGAATTTTTATCAGGGAAGAAAAATGCTACAAGAAACCAAACTCCTCTGGTCAGAACTCTAGGAACCTCTGATGCTGGCAGAGATACTGTTAAATAATCAGAAAGTTGTATGATCTCAGCATGTCCTAGAATTACTTAAATGGATAATTTTGTCCAAGTTTTAGTGCAATGTCTGTTTCTTGAACAAATGACAAATAACTCAGCATTACATTGATCACTTTATACCCAATATTTGGGTGCTGGAATTGGTGTAGTTCATATAAACTCTCCCAAAGGTTCAACTTTTTCTATTTGGCCTCATAAAAGTCCAGTTGGACAAAATTAATCTGAAAGAACTCTGTTAGAATTTTCCTGGGCTTTTCTCTCGATGAGAGATGTCTTTTAGACTTTTGTCTTATGACTGCCATCAGAGAATATTTTGAAAAAATGAATTCCATACATCTTCATAGTGACTGTACTCAAAAAGCGATTCAAAACAACATTCTCCCAAACTGACAGACTAAACTTGAACTACACATTCAGGACCATATTATAATGCAGTTATTTAAAAAAAAAAAAAAAAAGTCCTGAGTTCTTTAAAACCTTTAGTACATTAAAAAAATTAAAAAATGACATGTTATTCAAATAATTTGGCATTGTCTGTGTGTGTGAGAAAGTCAGTAAGCAAACCTGAAAAATAGTTGATTTTCTTTTGGGTCAATTAGTGCTAGTGTGGTGAGGATTGGGAAAGGGAGGAATGGGGGCAGAACAGCCCCCCTGCTCTTTTTTTTTTTTGTTTTTGGTAGCAGCAAATTATTAGATTAGCTTAGCAATCGTGTGCTACTTCATCCTTAGCCTCAACCTTCTTTTTCTGTTGTCTTAGTAAAAGCAGTCTCTCATGTTTGTTGTGGGCTAAAGGGGGGTGTGTGTGTTTGTGTGTAGGTAGGTATGTATGTGTTCACTTACTGAGGATAAGCTGACAAAAGGTAACTTCTTGTAAACATGATTGTGAATTTGAACTCTTAGCAGTCAAATTCGGATTGAGTTACCTTATGGCAGGGGATCTGTAACCTCTTGGTAGATTCATAAAACATTTTCCACACCAGAAAGTTCTTGTCTGCTGTATTGATAAGCAGGAAATAGTACAGTTTTAATGGTGCTTGGCAATCCATTCCACTTGATGAGTGTCATGGTTTCTTCATCTTTGAAGGTTTTTAAATGATTAGAACTTTTTGTGGGGTATTCCGTACATTGATGAAGGCTTCATGAGGAATTACTGGATGAAATTCTAAAAAAGTTGTGTAGAAGGTCATATTAGATTATGATGAGTATGCTCTGGGCTTAATGCTGCGGGGGTTTTTTTGTCCCTTTTTTTTTTTTTTTTTTTTGAACTTGAAGCAGAAAAGGCAATGATTTTATCTGTCAGAACAAGTGTTCTAGATTCTCCAATAAGCTACCTGTAACCATATTTTGTAGAGGCGTAGAGCTGCCATGAATGTTTGATGAAATACCTATTTAATGTGATAATAAATGTACCCCAGTAAAGCATTTGTTGGTTGATGTGTACCCACTGTCTGTACTGGCTCTTCTCCCTGTGTCTGCATGCATTCACATGCATATGTGACTTGAATAGGGTGTTTGAATTCTTAATGGATTATAATACCATTTAAAACTCACGAAAATTTTGCAGCGTATTGCCTCTGGAGTAGTATCTTGGTATATCTTGGGATATACCAAGATCTGCTTTAAAGTTATGCTTAATGGCAGGGGTGGAGGCTAACAAGGTGATAAAAAGAAGACCTCATATTTTAAATCTGAAAAATGAACGTATTTTGACTTCATCACTAGATTATATGAAAATTTACTGAAGGTTGTTAATTTATCCCCTTCTTCAATGAGAGTTTTCTAGGTCAGTGGTTCCTTAACTGGGGAATAAGGCCATGGTAAATGAACTACAGATGGAACTTAAAACCATGTTGAATTGTGTTAACTTAAATATTATGTTAGAATGATTCATAGTTTGTTAAATTTTTCAGAGCTGACAGTGATCTATATTGTGAGAAATGTTAGGGCTGTAGTTCTGGAGTGAATGATGTGATGAAAATGTGGAATCTTTATTTATTCATGTATTTATTTACTACATTGAAGGAACAAAGGAGGAGAAAACCCATTTTGTGCATTTTTTGTTGATCTACTTTGGAGACTTTTGTTAACCATAGTTTTTGATTGCCTTGTGTTGTTGTGTGCATTGGAGATTACTTCATGAGCATGATACAAAAATTACAGTAGTTTCCTCCTTCAAAGTTGGTTTATGAGACAGAGGGGAATTAAGCTAGGGCTGCAAATGGACTTGTAGCCCTCATCATTGCAGCCCCTACCTCTTTGGTGCCTGGATGTCGCTGATGAATATGACATGGATGTTTGACAGCAGCCAAAATTGACTCACAAGAGACTGTCTCTGTCCACTTTCTCCCTTGGTTAAGCATACTTGCAAGTTCTTTTCATTGGCACTTTTGCTTTGTTTTTCCACTCTGGGTCAGCTTAAGAAGCTAAGCACAAAAACCTGATGATATAAGTAAAGGTAAAAACTTTACTGCCAATTTAGCTACCTAAACTGCTTTGTCACGAGATGGAAGAGTGCCAGGAAGATGAGCCTCGTCTGTTACTTGCTCTTTTCTTCTAAGTAGTAGCCCTGAGTTTGGTCAGCTTGTGAAGGCATAGCCTTGGTGTAAAGTTATGTTATACGGCATAAACTGAGCTAACATCTTTTTTTTTGGCACAAAAAGGCGTTGTTAGCCTTTTTGTTCTAGCTTTAAGTTTTTCTTACCATTTGCTGAGCCAGTTCACTGGCAGGAAATGAACCTGACAAAGATGGGAACAGTTTTTAATTGGGTTGTTGAGTTGATTTGTTTTACTGTATAGTCAATGTGAACACTGAAGCTTTCCAAGAAAAGGGGGCACAACTGTGCACCTGAGAGTTGGGAAAGACAGAGGAGGACTGCTGCCCTTCCTGTCAGTTTAGTGTTCCTCAGATGGAGAGAATCTGAACTCACATTGTTCATTTCTCTCATAGGGAGAATACCTAGATCACTTGGCTTTTCACATGATCTTGGCAACTGTCCTCGAGTCCCATGTAGTCTGTACTATGGTACGAAAAAGAATCAAAGAATCATGGGACAGAGGGGGAGAAAAGGAAACATGACTCTCGAATCCAGTGATTAGTGTGCTTACCTTAAAGGAAGAGGAAAAAGAAGCGTTCTGGGATTTAATCAGTGCTTATGCATTTTACAGGAAACGGCTCCTGGATAATTTTTTGTTTTCTCAGTGGAAAGATACTATGTGAATGACGGAAATGTAGCCCAACCACCAAGTTAGGAATAATATGCAAATAAAGTGGAGACAGCGTGGGAGAGTATAGATGGAACATAGAATACTTTATATCAATGAGATCATATTCTATTCATTCTTCAGGGGCTTCTACACTAAGTTTTTTTTTTAATAGTGAAATTAAGTTAATTTCTGAAGGACTTAATCTGATAAATTGTGTCTTTGCATTTGTTAATTCGTATGTTGAAATACAAATACTCAGTGATATTTTTTTGAAATGTTCTTGAGTGTATGTAGTAAGTGCAATTCATAAGAAATAGATAGTATTGTGCTCATGCTAGAGGTGTCTTGAATTTGGAAAACAGTGCATTTCCTTGACTCCTCTAAATTAGGATCTCCTAAGATAATGTTACCTATGTGATTGATTGCAGTAATCCAAAATAGAATTATTTTTGCTTTAGAATTCAGATCTCTCTCTTACTGCTAACGTTGGTGAACCTGAGCCTGAATTAGGACTTAAAGCACATATATACTTAGACAGGGATGGTAAGGATGCTGGATTTTACTGTGGTGAAAAGTCTTTTTTCGTTCATTTTGCTTTCCAACATCAGAGAAGTTTGTTGTTGGCATGTCTGATTAAATTTCTTTCTTGAAATTTATTTATGTAGACTGTTATGACAGACACAAACTATATATAGAAAAGCTTGTAAACATTTCACTTGTGCTCTTGAAGTAGAGGTGAGGTCTATTACTATTGATATCAAACCAGATGTTAGCTGAGGTCTTCAATGTGCTTTGTGGCAGTTTGGCAAGAACTATTGGAAATGCTTTAGCTAGGTTGGTCTTTACTTCTCTTGTACTGTATTCTTAGCCGGTGCAGCAAACCTTATTATGGATAGCTAAAGTTTCTGAGCTCTCTGCATTTGTCTGTTGATGGACAAACATGGTCTGTTGAGATAGGGAGCTTTTTAGGTGAGGGTCACCATTTTATTGTGTCACACAACACCTGATGCAATGAGGTTCTCCTTCCAGAATGCCCAGTGTATTACCCCAGCACAGTCCTAGAGCATGGCTGCCTCACTTCAAGTATCAGTAAGTATTTGAACTCCAGGCACTGAGCTAGGAACTGTCAGTTTCAAAGGTCCAGAACATCAAAGACCGCACAAAAAGGCCCATAAAGTTCTCTGTGGCCAAGTAGTATTATGCAGAATATGAATGTGTTAGCTATATGCATGCACTAAAAAGAACAGTTAGGTTCGTATTTACTGTGTAGATTTTTAAGCTGAAAGTCGGACTCAGGCTCTGGAGCTGTGCAGAGTCAGAAGAAAACTGATCAAAAAAGGTGAATATTTTACATCATGCTAAATTGCAGAACTGACTCAGTGGGACTGGGGCAGGTGCCAAATGTGGTGCAAGAGATGGGCCTGCACTGAGTGGTTAAGGGCAAGGAGGGGTGTGGGTGGGAACACAGCAGCCAAGTTTAAATCAGCTTTGGCTTTTGGGGAACTGCAGCCTGAGAATTCCTATTTTAATGAAATAACTCAGTTTATTCACCATCAATTTTGAATGCATCTGGTTGTCATGGAGCCTGAACTTGACCACTGTCAATTTTCAAAGCTATTGAACTTCATATGAACTGATATTTAAAAGCATGCTGAACAAGATTTTTAAACATGGTTTTTCTGTACTGACATGTCTGGTGAAAGCTGGAGCTTGGTTTTTGGTGTCCAAGTTAAAAAGAGATGGAAGAGTGGTTGTGGTATATGTAGTTTTGGAAATAAGGGGTTCCTCCTCTTTTTCTTTAAACAACTTTTAACTTCTCTTTCCCACCTGTGAGCTTAGGGTCCCAGTTACTTTGTCAGTATCCTGAAATCCTAGAAGTAATCCTGAAAATTCCCTTCAAGTGCCGTTTAATATTGATAGATCTAATTAAAAGGTGAATCTGAGTTCTGTAAGCAAACTTAAGTTGTGGTTATGTCCCCATTTACTACACTTGCATGGCTCTTCCATATTCCATTTTAGTACTATGCTTGGGATATGTAGCAAAAAGAAATAATGTGCTGTGACTTTTAGTTGTGCAAATAGAGAAGAAGGGTATCTTTCTGTTTTTAATAGTGTGTTTAGAGTTACTTTTAGGAATAGCCATTTGTGAGCCAAAACTGCTTTGGTTGCTGCTGTCAACCTGCTAAATCAGTCTCTTCCCTTCACCTTTCTAGAGAGGCAATGTGTACGTTCTTTCTGAAGTACTGAGTTTGACTATTTTAATGTAAATGTGAAGCCTGTGAACTTGTCCTGCATAAAAATCATCACTTGATGATAGACAGATTGTGTCTTATCTATTTCCCTGAGAGAAGAAAAAAAAAGGAGAAAGCTGAGAGCTGAGGCTGTCCTCTATGGCAGGCTTCTTTAAAGGATTGCAATCTAAATACAGTAATTATAATATTTTTTCCTAGTGACTGGTGAGTTTACCATCAAAATGATGTTGTGGCTGAAGTTTTGTTGGAAAGACAGATGATTTGGCTAGCTCACTGATTGATTTTTAAGGGCTAGAGTGTTGAGTGTGGTTTTTGGGGTTTTTTTTAAGAGAAGGTTTACGTTGAATTCTGCAGGATTTCTAGGATGATAAAAGTATGTATTTGTACGTGAAGAAAATTCTTCCTTTTTCTGTTCCTTTTAGATGCAGTGGCTCAGAAACATTTCTGAACAAGCATCCCCAGGAAAACCCATCTAAGTGGGTGAAGTCTAATAGATGCATTAAGGAAAATTCTGATGTTTGAGAACTAAATATTTTCATTTAGTTTCTTTGGATACAAGGTGGAAGTAGACAAGTTTCAGTTTTTCAGCCTAAACTGAAGCTTGGGCATTAAATCTGATCTATCATGTTAAAGTGGAAAGGATACCAGCAGTACTTCTTCATTATCACTTTTCATATCAGAAGTATACCTGCTTTGGCAGAAGCTATGGGGATTTATGGGGTGAAGTCTGATTTAAGACGCAGGCATATGGCTAACATATGACCAGAGAGTACCTACCTATGTGTATACCTATCCAGTCTAAATCTCTGTAATAATGAAAGGCAAAGGTAGATTGTGGCATTGCGGTTGTCAATGGGGCTGTCATATGGGAATCAATTAAACAGCAGTTAGTCCATGGTGTGCTTGGAAAGGTTAAAAAGTATTTTAAAAGGCACACAAACCAATGTATGGCTGAAACAAGCTACTTACCCAAAGTCTTATAAATAAACGCCATCTGTTTACGGAGCTAGTCAGCAGTTTATGGTTGTGTGTGGTTGGTATTGTTTTTTTTTTTTTTAAATTTGGAAGACTATAGGTGTGCATACCTCATGTATTAAAATATTTTGGAAGCCTTCAAGATTAAAGGTACTACTGTATCAGGACAATGAACATCTAGGTGGTTATAAATGTACTTGAAATATGTCACTTTAGGTTGTCTTTGAAAGTAATGTCAGAACTATGTGCTGCCAAAGTTGAAACAGAGAAGGAGTCTTATTTTATTTAGACATATGATAGCAGCTCTAACAGATAATATCCCAGGAATCTGTATAAGTATATAAGGTATTTTTGTAACAGAGTTTATTGTGGTCTGTGTAAGATTGTGGTCTGTGTAAGATTTTACATTCTGTCTTGGTTTTGATCAATTCTGTTATAGTAATGTTTACTGAAACATGATGATAACCTATGAATTTATTAATTTATGGTTCCTGTTACACGTACATTGCAGCATGATACGGAATTTGTCATGCTTCAAGGCAGAATTAAAAGGGGAAGAGAAAAAGCAAACAGTTAAAACAAGGAAACAGTAATGATGTCAGAACCCAGTAACATCTGAATTTGGTAAGGATGGGTCACCTAGAAAGCTGAAGGTTCTTGAATGTGTTATAATATTTTGTTTAAAACCCTGGTAGCTGTGAAAATACAATACCATTCAGATGCCCATTCTTCCACTTCTTGGAATTCCTCTCTTCTTTTTTTTCTTTTAATAGCTTTTCTAGCAAACTTTTGGGCAGAAACGTTTGTCTTTGCCTGTTGAAAAATAAGATTTTATGTTTTCATCAGTATAAAGGCATTGCAGTTAAAATAGTCTGTATTTGCAGGAAAGAGCAACCACCCTTACCTCCCATATATATGTAGTGTGCATGTCTGCGTGTATCTATACCTATGTGTAATGTGGGTCTGAGCTCTTGCAGTTGTTGAGACGTAAAAGCATTTCAGTACACATTGCTTATCTGGAGAGCATTGCAAGCGCTATCCCAACTCTAGTCTAGGATTAAAAGTTGAAGTAGCTGCATCTGAGTACCCTCTCTTGCCAGGCCTCTCAGATGTAGCGAGTCCGTTTTGAAAATAAAAGGGCACAACAAAGAACAGAAGCTGTAGTTAGTGGCCGCTAAATTGGAAGAATAATAAACTGTAGTAGTATCAAGATCGTAGTAAACACCTGTAAGTTAAGTGGTGTTTGGGCACTTTCTGTGGAAATTTTAGGTGTTCTTTAATTCTTTGCTTGCTTGCTTGCTTTATGTCTGAAAAAAATGAGGGAGAAGTATGAAGGTTATACTCTCTTGAGACTTCTTAGGTTTAAAGCTCTAAACTGATGAATGCAAACATATAGTGGCATATGTTTTGCTTTGCATTTTTAAAGTTCTTTTCCCAACCACAAGGAACAGAAGCAGTTTTTGTAAATTAAACGATCAATCTTTTTGAGGACATCTATAGAAAAGTCTGAGCTCTGAAAAGCATTTCACAACTGTGAGAGCAAACTACTCTGGATAAGCTAGTTTACAGCCCTCATGGATACTCTACTTTGAAATATGACTTTATTTGCTACTGTTTAGTTCATGTTTAACATGTTAACAAAAATGGCTCTATTTCTTATTAAAAAAATAGTTGCTTATCAGGTGTCACCTTTTAAGGAAATCGTAGGCAATATGTACGTGTTAACATGAACAAGAATTAGATTGTTACATACATCTGTTCTTGTAAGATGACAAAGTTAAACATTATTTGGATCTCATAAATATCCTTCCCTTTCCTGGAATTCTGTTGCCTTCATGCTTATGTGAATTTGAGGTGGAATTGTTTTCAAGGATCATATAAATGGGACTCCTCAGTAGTCGTGTTTATACTCGCTGAGGCCATTAAACAACACAGAAGGTAAGTACATGGTTGTAAGAGTTCAGTGCCATCCAACACTTGTGAATGGTTTAGCTGATATTGCAAGGGATGGGCAACTCCTGCTGTGGCATCTCTTTGCTTCTTTTGGATGGCAAATACAGTGGCTGACTTTGCTGTTCCCAAAGCAGTTAAAATGTAATCACATCTGTTCTTGCTTGACACTATTAAATGTGTGGAAAAAATAACCACTCCCCCAGTAATTTGTGTTTCTTTATATGGTCGGTATACTGCGAAGTATTTTAAGTTTGTGCTTCTAAAATTAATATTTTTAGTCAATAAGTAAGAAAATAAGCATATGCAAATTATCTAAAAAATCTCAAGTATTTGAACTTTTATATTAGCATAAGTGTGGGGCACTTCTCTCTCTTCCCGCCCACCCCACCCTTGTGTCAGTTTAATTCTTCCTAAAACCACAGGCGTGATTCTGGTGTTCACATGAACAAATAAATATTTAAAAAACAAATCCCAAATTGTCTGGCTGTATGGATCAAGTATAAGTTTCACACTGTTCAGTTCCTTCAAATACAAGGAAAGCAGTACATTTTTTTAGAAGTTACGCATTTATTTTCATAAAAAGGCTAGGCTTAAAAAATTTTTATGTTGTAAATCAGGTATTTCAGACATTCAAATTGCACTCTGAAGTCTTACTGCCTTAATACTGGTGTGACACCATTCTAGGTCCTTCTGTGATAAAATTGGGTGTACTTCAATGGTCACTATTTTGACATAGTACTGGCTTAAGAAGCCCCTTTTTGTCCCAGCTGTTTGTTCCTGCAGCCAGGCTACCCCTTCAGTTGTGCTGTGCATCTGTAGTGGACCAGATCAGAGAACTGATACAGGATAAAAAATAGCAGTCTTTTTTTTTTTTTTTTTTTTTTTTTAAATCTCCTGCTCCTCGTTTTTCGACCTGGGTCGGTTCTGCAGCGCAGTTTGCTGAGTGACCCTGCAATAGTAGCACTGTCTCAGCCAAGCAGGTAGCAGTGGAAAGGTGGAAAGGATACAGGCCACTGAAGCAATACTGCTGCTGAAAAGACATTCTTGCTGTACTGCAACTGTAGTTCTGCCTTTGCCAGAAGGTTTGAATTTGGGTAACAAACTTTGTGATTTCAATAAAGCTGCCTGTACATGCTTTCACGCTTAAAGGATGGGTTCTTGTACCACATGTAAATTTAGCATAAGAGTGAAACTAGTCATTCACAGTATAGCCTTTTCAGAGGAACACTGAAAATTATTTTGCAGTATACAAGAAAAATGACAGTGGTTTGTTTTAGATGCTATTGTTTCATAAGCATCTCACAACTATTAATCTAGAGATGAGCATAGTCTTCTAGTTTAGCAATCTGCATTTAAAACTCATTTGGTGTACAAAGTATAATCCAAGCTCTTATGATGAATGTTGTATCAGTAAAGTCTAGTATAAACTCAGTTTTGATTGTTGTTGTCTTTTCACCCTAACTTGGAAACTAGTCGTGTACAAAGATGCCCTCTTCCCAAAATTTTAACATTCCCTTTCTTAAGCATTGGGTAAAATGACATATGAAAGTGACTGTGTTCATAGTTCTGCTGAATACGCAAACTAAACTGAAGAGAAGCATATTATTTTTTTTCTTACTGATTTATGAATTTTAAAACCTAAAGATAGTCTTAATGTAGTTGCTGACTGTTTCAGTGTTAACACTCAGCTAATAGGTTTTCCATAATACCAGAGCACTTAAACCTGGAGATAGGGATCTGTGACTTCTTTGGGAATATGCTAAATGTGATTCTGATCAAGAATTACTCATAATTTGTCTTAGTACTCAGCGTATTGGCAATCAGATATAGAAACATGTAGGTGACCATAAAAGTGGAGGGATACACTGGGTTTTCATGCTGAAACCATATCTGCTTTTAATTTTATATATGACATTTTTGTGAGTGAACCTGAGATGATGTACTACGTTCTGCTTTGTACATTGGATATAAGAAGTAGTCTGATTTTTTTTTCTTCTTTTTTTTCATTCTTGTGAACTATTTCTTACATATAACATCACATCTGTTGGTCCTAAGTAGAACAGAAGCAGTAAATAACACGTACATGTGTTTGGTTTTCAGTTGTGTGTTAATCTATACATATAAACACATGGGATTTTACCTAGTAACAAAACACACTGTATATGGTAGGTGTTGTACAAAGAGTGATTTTGGAATTCCTCACTTGTGTCTTTCTGTGAACTAGTCCTGGAAGTCAACAATCGCTAGTACCCTGTGAGATACATGTATGTATGTATGTATTTATTTGCTTAAAAGTCCAGTAGTATTGGCTGTAGTTCACATTTTATTATGCAGTATTTTAAATAACATACCAAATCTGGTGTATTTGGTGCATCTTTTGCCCTGTATGTCTTACGTCATTGGTTGTCTCTGTGTAGTTTCAAGAGTAGGCTGTTGAGATGCAGAATAACAACAGCTTAAGAAATTGCTACTGTATAGATTTTTATATGTTTAGATCCATTATATTACATTATATTGATAATCTCAATTTAATGGTGTATACATCAGAATAATTTTCCTAGTAAATAAATAAATATTTTTGCTTCTAAGTAAGTATTTATTTTTTATGTTGCTAGCAACAGGCCTGCCTGCATTTACCGAAGGCCAGTGACCTGAATTATATTAATCTCTGACAACAGTGTGGGTAGTCATGAGATATGCAGAGATTGCTCTGGTACTTCGTGAGTATGACTTCAGAAATTACAAAATAACCTTTTCGCAGAAGAAGAACTTCAAGAACTTTGTTGTGATTAGTTTGCAAAACCTTTCAATTTTGTAATAAAGGTGCCATATTGAATCTTATCAGGAGACAAAATCTATATAGAAAGTATTTTAATTAGTAAAATGTAAAACATAAACGTAAAACCCTCCCCAGCAGACTTTTTTTTTTTTTTTTTAAATTAAAGCTCTTAGGTGTGCTATTGTTGGTACTTTGAAAACTCTTATTTAAATTTGTGGTGGAAAGAATTCTTCATATATGCTTAAAATTAAAGCAAAATTGTAGTGAAAATGTGACCTTTCTTTAAAGGTGTTTATGATAGTTGCCTTTCACACTTTGCAAACTTGCATTGTATAGAATTGGATAGAACCTTTTAACTCTAGATGCTTTAAATTAATATCTACCATAAAAACTAAATATGCAATATATTATATGGCTCACATACATTCTTAAGTTTATGAAATAATCTAATTTAAGAAAATCAGTCATAACTGCTCTGCTGCATCTAGATTCAGCAGAACTGGCTTCCTTCTGTGCTCATGTGTAATAAATTGTCCCCATTTTCAAAATCTCATGATCTGATTGATATCCAGGCAAACACAAAAAAGGGCGAATAGGGGAGGATGTTAGTAATGGATTTTGCACTTTAACTTTTAGGTTTTTAGAAGTATGATTCCCCTGAAACCAACTTTGACTTACAGTGAACCTGTTGGCATAAGTTGTGTATTGAGTGCTTTGTACGAAGGAGTGGATGCTCTTAAGGAATATATGGAATAAAACATAAGTCCTCAAAGAGGCTAACAAGTAAACTAGGCTTATGGTGTAGAGAAGCCAGAGACACATGAAAGCTTATGTTTTTCACAGTCACCATCTTTATAATATGGTGGAGTTTAACCTGGGATAAAATGTCATCAGCATCTTTGGCTACTAGACATTTTGTAGTAAAGCTGAACTCTACACTTGAATTTATTCATGAATGTGGAGTGGCTTTGGATAGGTAATCCCTTTACCTGTATTTTGAGATCAGAGGAGCATTTTATGGGTAGGAAAGATGAAGAGTAGAAAGCAACAGTAATTAAAATAAGAAATAAAAGCATGAAGTAAAGTTCTAGCATGGTAGCTTTGGACACAGTTAATTTCTAAGAACGGCTGTCTTTGTTTAAATGAAAGACTTCAGCTTTTATTCTTTTGTTTGCTACACCACTTTCAATAATTTGCTTTTCAACACCTTTCTTGTCATCTCTTCCTCCCTGTGCTCCTTTATTTCCAGTTCAATTCTGTTCTATACCAGTAAGTAGAACAAACTGGGTTCTTGAAGCTCAGTAAATGTTATTACTAAGGGGATTCTTTTAGTAATGATCTTACAGACTGTGTGATGAGTGGGATTTGTTCTTGCCTCCTCTTATCATCAGTTTATTATCTAAACCAGGAAGCCCTTGTATAGGCTGTGTAAAAGGCTTTTTGGTTTTAAGAACTTGGCAACACAGAGGCCCAACCGAAGACACTCAGTTACTGAGTTTAATGTGTTGCCCCTGCAGCTATTATATGTGATTTGATTGTATCTATTAAAAAAAAAAATTACCCTTTTATGTTGTGTGTCTATGATACTGTTACCATCACAGTAACTCATTGTCTTTGTTCTCTGCTAGTGTTTTAAAATTACTTTTTATGTTGTGGATTGCTCCTTATAACACAGTGCTACAACAGACACCTGCCTTTCCACTCTGGGTCTTAACTTCACGCTAGTTGTCTAGTTCTTCAGAATGTGATAATTGTTGGAGAGTTATAAGGAGACTGAAGAAACCCATTGGTTTGTGATGGATATGTTTTGCTGGTTAGCTATGAAGTGGTTGGATGTATTGATTCCCTGTTAACAAACTGTTAGTGACTTCATAGTTACATCAGCAACTCTTCCTTATTGCCTGTAGCTCTAACATCATCTTCTAAATTTTAAAATAATTTAGGTCTGTGTGTGTTATCTTTCCAGTTTGGTTTCTCCTTTCTTACAGCTTTGTGAATTCTTTGCAAGATACATACTTTTTCAGAGTTAGTATTATAAGTGATCTTAAAATATTCCAAATCAATTTCCATTCGGTGAAAAGCATAGCTTCCGATACATATGAAGTTGCTTTACTGCTTTGACAAAATCAGCTGTGTGATTTCAAGTTCTGTAGCTATAGCTTGGTGGTCTCCGTGTTTATTGGATAGCAGGTTCTCATCAACTAATTTCCTCTTCTTAGGGTTTGGAATAGAGTTGGCAGTCTGTTGCCTGCGACAGTGCAGTATGTTGCTAGCGTTGCAGTCAGTTTGATACAATATGAGGCTCTTGTAAAGCCCCTGAGATGTGCTAATGTGCTGCTTTTGAAGCTTACCATTCCCATTGTAGAACTGTCAGAAGACAATGTATGAATCCTCTACAATCTATTTTGGCTGAAAATCAGCTAGCTTTGCTCAAACTATGTTTGTTGATAGTTTGAACTAAGCTGGCTTAGTATTGAAACTGGCATTGTACTGATGCAAATGAGAGGTGATCCTTGCTGTATTTGAGCTACAAGGTGGTAAAGACAAAAGAGGGGCGCCTTCAGTTCTTACAGCTACTACTGGCAAAGGCTTTCTATAATCTTAGTGACCATAGATACTGCAATTAAAAAAAAAAAAAAAAAAAAAGTATCTTGGCCAGAGAGAACTTTGAAAAATGAGACTATATCTCTGTAGCCTTAAGATACACCCAGCCTACATGGGTATCTGGTGCTCCAGGATTTTTGTTGTTTGTTTGTTTGTTTAAATCCAAGCACTACTTAGTATAAAGAAGAGTTGAGTTTACTCTTCCTTCCTTTTTTCTTGTTCTTGAATGCAAATGACTGCCTCCGCAGAGTTTAGCGGAACTAAGCTCAGTGTAAGACACTCTGTCTGTCTATGCAATGTATACACCTAGAATACATACTAGGTGAATTTTTTATCCAAATTGAAGTGATTCAGCTATGAGCATGCCTAGTTTGCAGGATCTTGTGTAACCTTAGGCAGTACTCATCAGCCTTGCCGAGTTCATGGCTACTGTGGATGTGGCAGTGACATTCTAGGTCTCTGTGGAACTTCAGTAGTGAAAAACTAAGGTTGTTGATTCATGATATGGGAAGGCCAGTTTTTGTTTGCCTCCTCCATCTTTTGGAGGCATGACAGCAAGAATTACAATAGAACTGCTGCAACTTATACTCCTGCATGTATCACATAAGTAATTCTTCCTAGTCTTCTCACCACCCCCTCTTGTGTGTGTGTATTTATGTGTGCATGTCACATTTCTGTGGGACAAGGAAGAAGCCAGTATTGTGGCAGAAAAGCTACATATAGGGTATACATTAGGGTATATGCAGTGCTTAAACAGTCATTGTTGATGAAGAAATGGAGTGAACTGCAATGTTTTCTTCGCAAATTGCAGTATCTAAGTGCATTTTAGGCTAGACACTTTCTTGGGAGTTACATATATCAAGAGGTGTTTAAATAGTAATAATCTAGACTCTACAATTTGAGCTGCTAGGTAATTTGCAGAGGTTCTCTAAAATTCTCAGTAATTTCTAAGTGGTTTTGATATTTTCATAGGTTGTAGAGTACCAATGATATTTCATTGAAGAACAAGTGAAAAGCAAATACTTGAAAAATACTTCGACCAGGGGTTGGTTAGTTTTTGGGTGTTGTGTGTTCTGGGTTTGTTTTTTCCATTCTTTTTTAAATTTTGTAAGAGAATTCTTCCTAGAAACTCATGTCTTTATACCTATTTATCTTGTAGAAAGTTACAATTTTATTTTTCTGAGCGTATTTTAATTTGGTGTAATTGACTTCTACATTTATGGATTTATGTGCACTTACAGTTCTATAGTTTGTTGACTTGATAAAATCTCACAGAAGTTCAGTCGTGTTTTATAAATATTTTCCTGAGTTTCGGTAAAAATCCACACATTTAAGGGTTTTGCAAATACAGGTAACTATCAATAATTTCACTTTTGCAGGTTTGAGAAGAGCTTTTTTTTTTGTATGACCTTAATTTTCAGAACTCTTCAATGATGAGTTGAAATTTAAGTTAATCCCTAAAATTTTGACACTTAGATAATCTTTTTCTAACAATAGATGTTAGTGGAAGATAGTCTTTGTAATGTCTTTCTCTACTTTTACTGTTGGAAAACTTCATTTTCTGTTGGAAGGTCCTTGGTTTAGCTCTGCCATTATACCTGAGAGTTAGAGTTGAACTAATCACTATATGGATCTAGTAGAATGGAGGTTAAATTTTTCTGGGTATCTTATAAGTCTGTATTTACATTTACTTCTTTTTTTCTTCATTTTGCAGTGTTGTTTGCTGCTGGACTCCCCCCGTCCCCCACACCCCCGCAGGATGATATGAGACTTGAAAGAAGACGATGCATACAGGTGATCTTATTTTAAAGGGTTTTTAGAACGGAAAATCTTTCATGTTCTTGATGTACTTTTTGTTTCTATTCCATTCTCTCTAAGCCCAAAATGATGTCATTCCACCCTTAGTAGAATATTTAAGAACTTGTGGAATTTTGAAATCTTTCTTTGCCTTTTGAAACTTTTTTGCAACTGTCCAGGGAGAAAATGATTTCCCCGAATGGAAATACTGTTTCCAAAGTTTTATGGGGGGGGGAAAAAAAAAAAGAGGTTTTGCTTTTGAAGATGCTAACTAAATGTACTGCTTTTATTGTTGTCATGTTTGTTATTACCCCCTTTTAATGCCTGCCACTTGCCAACAGATGTGTCACTGAACAGGTGACATACAGTATTTCAGTCATTCATTAACTTTCTTTTGAAGAAATGTTACGGATCCGTCTGAGAGCGAGCATAACAGATTAATAGCTAAGAGTTCATTATGCCTTATCACATGATTACGTCCAGTAAGATTCCTCAAGAACTGAGGATAGGATCTTTGAAAGTCATTAGCTATTATTGAGATTGATGTTTTAGGAATTTCTTGTGTTTTTCACTAATCAAAAAACCTGTAGGTGTCAAGTGTATTTGCAGATTAAATAGCTTATATTTAGTGATACTGTTTTGTTGGAAATGGTTAATATTTTGACATGAAAAACCATGATCAGCGGAAGTAGAATAAAATCTGGGTTGTACGGAAGGATTGGTGTAGTTCTTTATACCCAAATGCCCTTATATTTAAGCAATGAACTGTTCTGTGACTTACATTTTGAATCCTATAACAGTGAAGTACACATAAAAAAGATCTTTCATTTGCTTGTTCAGCTTTAAAACCCATGAATCCTTGGGGCTGGAAAAAAAGCTAGATAGATTTACGTATGCATGCAGATCATCTCCTGACTGACAGTTTTCAGTTGCATCAGCTGTTCATGCATAAACAGCTTTAGAGGGTATATTTACATGGAGTATGTTGGATTAAGGCCAAGATGCTGTAAGTGGATATTTTATTCTGTGAAAACTAAATATTCGTTCATTTCAGTTGCATGTTTGTAAGTTGTATGTTGATAGCTCAAGTAAAACTGAGTCTAAAGAATTCTAAAATCAGGTGGGGCAAAGAAGAGGTGAAAGAAAAAATATTCCAAAGAGCTATTTCATTTGTTTTAAATATATAAATCTAGAGGAATAGCATTTAAAGTCTCAAAATTTAATCTTTCAATGTCCTGTTAAATATGTGCAGCTCTGTCTAGTAGGCAGTCATTACAATTGATAACTTTGTAGGTCATTTGCTTGTTTCGGTGTAGATTAAAAAATAGCCCAGCTTAAATATTGAGAAAATGGTTTGAAAGCTTTAAAAGTATTCATCCCACAACTGAAAAGAGAGATGATACTATGAAATAGTATTAGGTATCTTACACTGTTCGAGAGAATTAAGTTTCATATTATAATACATTAATCTGATTTAAAACTTAAAACTTAAGCACTTTCAGTTTTGGTCAGAATTTCTGATGATGGTGAGCTTCATTACAAGCTTGAAGAATAGAAATATATACAAGACTTTGAATTTTAAGTAGTAATTCTATCTTCTAAAGTCCCAATTCTTTACTTACAAGTCCCCTGATAAATACAGAGTGAAAAATGGTGGTACCTTGACAAAGACTTTCAAGCATCTGATGTGTCATATAAGTTGGAAATTAGACAAGTAAGAGCTATTTGCAGTTTTCTGTTTATCAGGAGGGCCAATATAAGTATGCTGCGATTCTGAGAATGAACATGATTTACATGCCTTAAAATGAAAAAAAGTACTGTAATTATTTCGTAATGCAGTAACAGCAAGAGTCATACAATGACTCTGCTGATATCTTTCTCAAGTTCAAAGTAAATTGAAAGGTTTTGTGGTTATTGAGGGCGATTCTTTTGCATTTTCAACAAAGGCTTGGCTTCTGAGGGTGACTGATCTTGGTGGCTGAGCAGAGATGCCTTAGTAATATCTAAGCTACCTTTGGCTAAAGGATGAAAGCTTCTATAGGGTAGATAAATTCTTTGTTATAACGGGCATCACTTCATTTCACTGGAAACTAACCTACACTAAAACCCTAAAATTAACCACAGCATAACTGTTAGAAACAATCCTCTTGAGGAAGAGAATTTTTTCACTTTTTCTGTCATGGAATACTTGAATTTTAGATCACCACTTAAGCTGATAACACAGAAATGTATTAAGGTCCACTGCTTTAAAGAAAAATTAAAAATATGAAGAACTGGTGATACTGAGTCTTATTTTCCAATTTGACTAACCAGGAAAACAAATTTGCAGCATTCTCTTTTTCCCCTGTTCTTAGCACCTATGATAAGGACAGATCTAGAGAAGGGCACTTTAAGATACTATTTGGAGGATTGGAAGATGTTCAATAATTGTTTTTTGTCAATCTGGTTAACTGGTAGATTTTATAGGATCTGTACTGCTTTTCTGTGAAACAGTCTGCTAAAAGCAAACTGGGGATCAGCTTATAGGAAACGCTAAATTTATATTTCAGACAAGCTTGTGCATTACAAGTGCGTGTTGTGATAACAAAGTTAATGCCTTAGAATATCGTTTATGATAAAAAATATTTTCAGAATGTGAATTTTTCTTTTTTACTTCTTGGTACTTTAAAAGTCAGTCTCTCCTGTCTCAGGACATTTTCTGAAAGGAAGGAACTGTAAATGCCAATGCTATTACTACCATTATAATTGTAGTTATTATGCTGGTAATCATACTAGCAAGTGTTTACTTTTTATGGTATAGTAGCATCAAATTTGGGATTGTGCTGTGTACTTACAAGCAAGGATTCATCTTGTGGTCAGCAGTTCATATTTTCAAAGTGATTGCTACATCTTGTCCTGCACCTGTTAAGCAGAACATAACTGTCTGGTTGGTTGTTGCTTTTTTTTCCTCCTCGTTGTGGAGGCTACCTTATAAAAATGGATTGGTTTTATAATGAAGAACTTTCTGGTGTGGCCTTTGATTTTTTTTTTTTTTTCCAGTTAGCTGCATCCTAGGAATATGTAACTAAAAATAATTCATTTTCTGATCTTTAAGCTTTTGAAGAGTTTAAAGCTTCTTGTCTTTTCTTAACCTTTGTAAGAAGAGGACTCATATCTCAGTTGAAGAGTATAAGGGACCAGTATAGATCTACTAAACCAGAAGTACAAGTTCCAGAAGGATCCATTCCTTAACACCACATGCTGATCCTCTCAGAGGAGATTAACTGGTAACAGTTATTGTTGAATTACTGTTCTTGAAAGCAGAAGGGAAGGAAAAAGTGCCTGCATATCCTGAACTGCTTTTTGATGATGATGCACTTTGTATTAAAACACAACAGATATCTCTTCCTGATTTAGATCTCCCACAAGACCATTGAACAGTGTTGTTTGGGAGATTTCTGCATACTAAGGGCAGCATGGAAACAGGGTAACTGTTATCAGTTATGTCTTAAATAGACATACTATATAAATATTCTAGTATTTTTGTCCAATTCTTATGCCTGTATAAAGTGATCCAGATACTTGATTATGGAAAATCATTAAAAGGAAGTGTAGGGTGGTTATTTTATCTTTAATTGTGTGGTAGAATTTATCATGTGTTAACTTCATTTTTTTAACACATTCTCATTCTCATGGGTAGATTTGAATGTAGAAAACAGAACAAAATATTAGTTATATCAAATTCTTCTCTTGATCATGAAAAAACATTGAATGCACCAGAGACACTGAGAACGAAGCAAGTGATACAAAATGTGAAAATGGTATATTCAACTTTGATAAAACATTAGAAGTGATCATATTGCTCTTAATGTTAAAAAATATTGTTTATGTTTGGAAAATAAAAAAGTGCCATTCTAATACTACTGAATAAGAATAGTGCAAGAACAATGAAATAGTAAATACTTGCATAGATACTTGCCGTCCCCCCCGCCAGCTGCATTGCTTATTAAAATATAACAAATGCAGAGTAAAGACTTTTGGGAAGTTCTTGGATTGGGTTGAGTTCATAGTCTTGCAAGTGTTCAGGTGTTAGTTTTATATGAGAGTAGAATGAAAATTTAGAATTGGGCCATGTATCTTATGTCTCATATTCCTAGTGTTTTCGCTACTGATTTTCATCGAACCTGTAGCTATTTTGAAGAATGTTTTTATATGTGTCAGTAGTAAATAAAAAAACAAACCAAAGCAGAAAACCCCCACTTGTTGTTCTGTAGTCAGAAAAAACTGCATCCAGTATTGCTGGTCTGTATTTTGAAGTTCATCTCTACTATGTTGTACTAGATCTGCTTATATGCCTTTGAACTGGTTTGTTAAGAGCAACTTGAGGTTTTACCAGGGAATTGCAGAAACTTACTGGGGCATCACTTTTTCATCACTTACCTGTATCTCCACATTACCTTGTGGAAATGATGACTGTACTATCTATGGTTCCACTTAAGTGATTGCATTACCTGGAGTGTCTTTTGTGAGATGTACGTTGTTGGCATAAAACCAGAACTGAGTTGTAAACGAGCAAATGTTTGGCCCATGTGCTAATTCCATATTGAAGCACATATAGGCTGGTTCCAGTTTTGTTTCTGGTTGGTGACTTTCATTCCAATTAGACTGATTCTGTCCGTCAGTAACATGTTCACATATTTGACTGTATCATTACAGGCAGTTTTTGTTGGCTGTTCAGGTCTTGGCTGGGCAGATAAACTGAAGTTTAACATAAACAGAAGATACCGAGAAAGTAACATAAGAGATGGAGTTGCTCATTAGTAGTGAAAGTTTTAAATATAGATAGCTAATGAGCACTTTGCAAGAATAAGAATGCTTTTAGAGTTAACCGCTATTTTTACATAGATAACTCTCTTTGCAGGAGTTGCTCATGCTGTCTTTCTGGCGGTTAGTTTTTTGTCATCAGTTGTGAGAAAGCAGTCAGGAATGAGTTGAACACAGTTGCTTACTGAAGGGCAACAGTTATCATATTGAAAGTGGAAGTTCTGCTTTTCAGAGATGGAGTCATTGACCTCAATGAATGATAACCTTGAAGTCAAGAGACGAGATTAATGCTCTACTTTCTGTATTTGAGATCAGAAATGTGAAAACCTGGACAGCTAAAGTTAGATTCATGCACCCATATTTAAAAAGAAGTTGCCTATTTAAAAGAAAAGGGATTTTTTTTTTTCCCCTCCTCCAAAATTGCTTAGTACCTGTGACATTTTAAGTTTCATCCTTGATCCTCATCTAGGAGGAAACAAATGACAAAAAACCTGTCCAAGGTTTTGGCATGGAAGTATAGCTACTTTCTTATTCAGGAACAGTCTGAAGCATCTAAACCAGAAAAATCTTGAGAGGCCTCTTTTTATTTAATTTGCTTTCTCTTAAAAGAGAGAAACTCTCTTTCTCTTAAGAGAGATAGGTGTGAATTCCTGTAGAAAGCCCTGTTTGTAGTTGTCTAGGGTTTTTTCATGTCTTAAGTTTCATTTGTGTTTTGCAGCAAAAGTAATGGAAGTTTTCTTTCTTAGGCTGTTCATTAAGAGTGCTCAGTGGGGCTCAAAGGGGCATTGGGTGGCAGTAGTCAACTGCAGTTTGTTTCTTTAGGAGGGCGGGGGCAACAGGGGCGCAGAGCTCCAGTCACTGCCACCCAGTCTCCTTCTCCTGTGCTGGTAGAGTCGAGATGTTGGCAGCTCAGGGGACCATCAGGAGTTGGGACAGTCAGAGGAGGTTTGCACTTTCCAAAAGCATTATGTTGCTGCATAATGGTTGAACTAAAAGTACCTTAAAGATACACCTCTGTAGTTTTAATATTTTGGAAAAGTAACTTCTATTAATTTTGTATCCTGATTTATGTGATTTTTGTATCCTGATTTATCCTGATCATGTATCCTGATTAAAAACTTTTTTTTGAGGTAACTTTGAACAAAGTATTAAGTGATGAGGAGATTTCTTTTTAACGAACAGTAGAGTTCTGGCAGCTACATTGCGAGGCTGAAATTTGTTTCTGTTACCTATTTCTAAGAGCAAAGACTCACTTAGACTTGAGGAAAAAATTCAAATTCAGATTAAGAATACAATCTTAATTATTACAAAAAATATTAAACATTTCCAGAATTATTGGTCAGTCCACTGAGAATGCCCCAGATCTACAGTGAACCTAACACTACAAATATAGAGTTTTTCTTCTAGCACTTAAAAGTTATCTAATGAATAGCTGTAATAAAAAAGCCCCTGTGGCATCAGAGCATTCAGTCTGTGAATGAAAAGTAAAGCTTCTCTTGGGTAAAGCAGTAATAGAATGACTAGACTGCATTTAGAGCTGCTGATACAGTCTTGGCATTGTGCTATATCATGTTGACTTACTGACTCAGGTGTTTGCTAGTGTGAGCGTTCCTGTCTTATGCATCATATTATATAGCAGACAGCTTTTTTTGTTCTGTTTTGTGTGCTTTTAGTAGCAAACTGCGTTCATAGAGTGATACTGTTTGCCTGAGTTGGGAGGTTTTCAAGTGAAGTTGGGAGTGGGGATGGGTTTTGAAGTGAATCTTAGCCCTGTGCTTCTTGGGGAAAGGCCATTGGTTTCTATCTAGAGGAAGCTTCTTCCCTTGAACTGGGCAGTGGGCAACACTAGTTCAGGAGCTTGCCCTTCGCAGCTTTCTAAGAAGCACACCGGAAGTCTTGGCGTTCCTAAAGTACATCATAGGGTGTAAATATTTCACTGCACACAGCAATAGCTTTATTTGGATTTGCTATCTGTGGAGACAGAATACCCTAAATTAATCAGTTTTGACCAGCCCTAGCACTAAACAAGCTTAATAGTAGCTTAACTTAAACATGTACCACTTTAGTTCCTTAGCATATCCTATGTAGAATCCATAAGAAGGGGGATAAAAATTTTTAGGAGGCATCCTATTTTATAAATCATGCAGTCAGATGTAAATGACCTCTCCCTCCATCCCTGAACAGTTATATTCTTTCGGGGTTAGGTTTTAAGATACAGAGAGAGGCCATAGGATGGCTCTTTTAACAGCTGGTCCTGAGTACTTGATAGTTCTTGGTAGGAATTCTGTTGATAATACTTTATCAGGTAGGTGGGGTGCAAGAACTATGCAAATATTATTCATAAATCTTCCTGAAATTGGACATTATGATTTCTTAAAAACTGTTATTTCTCTATTTCTAGTCAGCCCCGGTTTCCTATTCAGTGCAATTAATCCCTTGATATATGGGTTTTAATACCACTGGTCAGTGGTGACCACACATCGTTAGCTTGATGCCTAACTGGTATGCCAAGCTGGCATATTACCAGCTTATGAAAGCAACATAGGATATGCTAAGACTTGATGATGAAGTTTATTACCTAGCCATATACAGGGGAGTAAGTGTTCCTTCCGCCAGGTTTTGTGATATTTTTCCCTGTCTTAATACACAATCAACTGTTGATGCTTATTAGCTTGGATATTGCCATAAGACAACTTAAGGACATACTTGTCAGCCATTTTATGTCACTGGCATGCAGTTCAGACATAATCTAAGTGGGCCTAGTAAAAACCTTCTGTACTGAGGAACATAACTAGGCTTGGAAAATATTGTAAAACTGAGAATGTTTTAGTTCTTGGATTTTCATCTTGACATTCTATTCTCAAAAATACGTATTTGTTGATAAGCTGTTACGGAAAATGATTAGATTAGAGAGCAAAAAACAATTACTTGTTTTTGAGTGGTGATGAGACATCAAATTTGCAGCTTTGACCTTTCAGTTATCCTGGCAACAGAGTTTGTGGGTAATATGCAGAACAACATATATTGATCTGCCAAAGTGATATTCTGAAGCCTTGTTTCTGAGGCCCAGCACTTCATACATTACAACACCTAACTCTGTTGATGTTAAGTACCTGAATATCTTTGAAGATCTGGATTTTAGTGTACTGCAGATAGGGACAGCTGTTGAACATATTTGCTAGAAAGGTGGAACAGGTGGCAGCAGTTTTCTTCCAGACATGAGAGATTTGTTTTGGATTTCCTCCCCCCCTGTGGAAATCTGTTGGTGTCGGTGTTTTCCTAACAAATTGGTTATTAAGGGTCCCTTAAAAAACTGAGGCTACAAGCATAGTATTAAGTTCTACTTGTCCTGGTTAGTTCTGGTTCTTCTAACTGGTTTCCTTTTTTGCATACTCCTGATTTAAATTTCATTGGCTTACTAAATCCACTTATGTGTGAACAGAGAATCCAACCAAACTTTAGGGTTTTTTTTGACACTTTTCTCACAGTGTCCTTACTAACGTCACAGAATTTTCATATTTGTGCATCTTGCCTATTTGAGGTCAAGATCTTGAAGTGAACTTGCCACTTGTTTGCACTACCTCTGAGATGTAATGTAGATGGATCAATAGATGTGCTCTGCCAGGACATGAAGTACAAGGATCTTGTTTGCAAAGGTGGGTAAAGTTGATTTCATTCCTACCTGGTTGGTGGACACGTGTGATGTTTTACCTGGTTATGCAGGCAGTGAGGCATTTGAATAGAGAAGCAGCAATGTAATACTGTGATTGTAGTCCACAGTTCCTCAGGGCTGTCTCACTATTCCAGACGAATAAAAATAACCATTTCTGGCAATACATGAATATCCCTATACAGACAGCAGTGATTATAGAAGCCCAAGAGGTGGGATGAATACAACCATATTTTGATGGATTCTTTTTTAAATGCTAGCTTATCTGTAGTAGGACTTTCATCCATCTTCTGGCTCCTCCAAGGTCACTGAGTATGCCTAGATAGGTTGAACTGAGACTGCAAGTTTTTATATATTAGTGAAAGTATATAGGATTTCACTTGTCATACTAATATGAGTTCTAACTTGCTAGTAAAGTCTCTCAGAAGTAGATCAGATCCTTCTCTGTGAGTTGGATTGAATATAAAACTGGTAAGTGATACTCTCATGTAGGTATAGAATATTGGCTTACATGTATAAGATCAGATAATTAGAAATATATATTAAAAAAAAAAGACAAAACTTGGTAAATATACTTACCTTCCATATGGAAGCCTTGTGCTAGCTCAGAATGAAAGGGTGAGTTTGCCCTTTGAAATAGTTCACTTACTAAAATTTATCAAAATGTCAGTGAAAAGCAACGGATATCCATCATACTTTCATTTACAACTTTGTTTTGGGTAGTGTTCCATATTTTTTTGTTAAGATGATGCTTTAAGTGGGCTATGTGTTAATTCCGTAAAGATTGTAAAAAAGCAGTATCTATTAAATTATTTACTCTTGTTTATTAATATTAAGTCATACATTTCTAAAAATTTCTGCTGTAAAATTAAGTAATTGTTTTACAGTGCTGAGTAATTCTTAGAGACTTACCTGAGTAAAATGATGTATCCGTAGCATATAGTTTAAGTATATTTCTGGAGCTTAGTCTCAGAAGGTGGTGTACAAAAGCTAGTGTTTCTTTTAAGCTAAATGTTCACAGCTCTGGAGTTTTCTCCAAGATTCAGTTTTTCAAAATTGGCATGTTGAGATGTTGAAGGAAAACTTTGATTCTAGCATTAAGATGATTCTGATAAATAAATAACTGAAAAAATATAAAGTAGTCTTGTGTACTTTAATTTAGACTAGTTTGCAAAGATCTCTGCATATATACGTTTGGTGCTTGGCGATCTTCAATATCAGCTAATTGTTGCTGTCCTTTGATCTCACTGTGCAGTTGTCTGATTAGAGCACTAGCTTCTTTTAAACTGAGAACCTTGCAGAGAAGCAGATTTCACCAGGCCAAGCCTTCAAGCAAGCAGTGCAGTTTTTAGATAATAGCTTTTGACATCTCTTCCTTCTTTGCACCCCAGTATTTTACAAAAAAACATGTTCACAATTGAACCTTTTCTGTTTGTTTTGCCACTTTCACTATTTGGAAGGAGATTTTCTCAAGACAGGTAGAAGACACTATTTGTAAAGTATGCCAGAAGAGACCTGCGAGAGCACATGTAGTCAGAAGAGATTTAAGAATAAAATTTGAGAGACAAAAAGGCTCACTTCTCTGTTAGTAAACTCAATGTTCCCAGCCACTGAAGCTGATCACATGGAACAGCACACATCTGTGCTAGTTAACTGTTCTAGCTTGTAAAACTGGGTGGCTGCCTGAAAGCTGCCTATTGGGAAGGATTCCTGGAACATGCTGACTGCCACACATTCCCAGGAGTTACTGGGGAAGAGTGCTAGCTGGAATGGATGCTGTGAATGCTGTAACGTTTTACGAACACAGTGGATCACAGTCCTGTGTTTGGGAACCTTCCTTGGCCCAGCTGAATCTGTTAGTATAGATCTACACAGCTGCAAGCTCCATGTTTACTGAAGTCTGCTGTTATCTACTAGTCCTTAAAGAAGGACTGGTAAAATCCTTTTTTCCTCTTATTTTTTATATATATATATATATATATGTATGTATGTATATGTATATATACATATGTATATAACTTTATTCCCTGACCTGGAGCTGCAGGAATATTTCTTTGTTTCCTTCTCACTTACAAAGCCTGAGAGAATTTTGTGTTGCTTTCCTGTAGGATTTCTTCGAAAGATGGAAGAAAAGAGAACTTCTGACAAATTCTTGTAAAGTTGTTCTTATCCTCTGGCGTAGGCTGAGTTTATGGACTTTATGGGTCTTCATGACCTCTTTTCTGAAGAAAAGAGATTTTCCTCAGAGCAAGAGGCTGTTTCACACCCAAATCAATTGGTCAATTTTCAAGTGAGGATTCTGTAACTTCAGTTTTGAATGCTGTGTTCAGCTTTGTATTCCTACAAAGATGCTGGTAGCAAAAGGCCCCAGGCAGCAACTGCTTGAATCTTGAGAAGTGCAAAAATTAGTTGTTGTGTTTTTTGTTTGTTTGGTGTTTTCCTCTATGTCTGGAGGCATGTGGAGCTCCAGGGGAAGGCAAGAAGTGAAACTTCATTTTTTCTTGGGAGCAATCCAGACTCTATAGGCTGCCATCCAAATGCAAAAATTCTGATGCTATCTGTTCAGAAAAAGTGCTACCAAAACGTAGCTAGCTGAATACTCCACTTTTCCAATAGAAGGCAGTTTCCTTAAATAGAATTTGGGAGCTAACTTTGTCTAGAGCAATGATTTGGGTTAAAAACACTGCCAGATCTACAGTGACATCTTCTTACTTGAAGTCCTTCACTCTGGCTACAGGTATTCAACCTGGATGCATGTAAACTCTCAAGGTATATTAAGACAGCTCGGGCATAATATATAATGTGAATGAAAAATCACCATTTTTTCAGGAAAGGAGGGGAAGGGGTTAGTAGAGAAAAGAATGGAGTTCGTTCTTTGCAAAAATACACTTGCTCATGACTTACAGCTTGGTTATAGTTTAAGAGCATTTTAATACAGTATTTTATTGTTTTGTATCATACTTTTTTCCAAAGATCTGAGTTTATTAGCAGCATCTTTTTCCCATCAAAAAATCCACATTATCCTCACTAACAGATTAGCAGTAGCTTCGTCTTTCCAAGAAGCGGCAGTAAACCATTAGGAAGATGGTTAATCTACCTCTTGTCTAAACCTTTTGATCGATTTAGATGAAAGTGAATTGGTGTCTTATGAGCAAGTCTATGTAGCAAGCTACTTAAAGTGATTTGGTCTCTTTCAAGATTGGCTTTATGGTTATTTATCTAATGAATCAGCTGTAGTTCATCAAAGACCAGGTAATTAGATAGGTATTGCACCTTTTGGATTAATGGGACCTCTGACAGAGGTGTCTCTTTCTTTATCGAAGTCCATTCAAAGATATGAACTATCTGCAAGAGTTCATCCGTATTTGAAAACAAAAAATGCCTTAGAAAATTACTAGAAGTCTCTATATAAGATGCTCCATGGAGAAGCATCAGTATGCTCATTTTTGAAGAGTCACGGCGTCTCTCTTCTCCAGCTCATTCTGTGGTCCTTAGTACAGTTACAGGGGAAGGGACAAGCATGTTAACTTCGAAATATGAATTTGCATGCCTAACATGCTTCTGCCCTTCAGTAATTAAATCCTGTCTGTCTAGTTCCTCATCTGAGTAGACAGAATGACTGTAGTATCTAATCTGATTACAGAATGGAGTTGTATGCATGGGTCCACTCACTATTGATCTTTCTTCAAGTTACATTCCTTGATTTTTAACCTTATTCTTTGAGACTCTGTAATCATTCCTTCAGAATTCAGAAATGAAGTAGTAGGCATGCTCACACACACACACACACATGCATTTCTTCCAGGCAAATTGCCCCTTCTGCTGATGAACGTAGAGAATATAGTTTTGATGGATTGTTCCCAATGGATGAGCTGAACTCAGATATCTGCCATTTTGGATACCCATAAACCAAAGAAAAATGTGAAGTCTTCTAGTGTTCCTCATAAAGCTTTTCCTTATGTGTTTGAACAGAGTAGAGCAGAGTGGAGTATGAAGCAGCACCATGAAGACATATTAAGCTTCTTTTATGAGAGTTGTCAAAAACTATGTGAGTCTTGCCTAGCTCAAGCTAACATATAAAGTGAGAGAAGGTGGGAAGGCATCTGTCTTTCCCAGTTTTGGAATTGAGTCTAGTTTTTAGAGTAGCTCTGCAAACTATAGATTGTATACATAGATAGCTATTAAAAATATTTGGTAGTTGTAAATAGATGAACTCTTGGCAGCATATTCAGTTACACCAAAGGCAAGTAGAAACAGATTGGGACATATATGCATAAATTTGTATTCTTATTTAAGAGCTTTTCAAAAGCTTTGTTTGCACAGCTATACATCTGTGATAATGTGGAGTTTCATCATTTGGTTATCTTATTAGGAATTTTGGTCAGTGTTGGGAACTTCTAAAAATTCTGTTCCATACGCAGAAACATGTTTGCCTAGTTTCTTTAAAAATTATGATAGTTGTATTGTCCTTGATAAAGTAAGACAGGCTAATTTCCAGTTAGCGATAAAAGGGCATAGGGAAAAGTGGAAGTATAACCATTTCTTTCATTTGGGGACTTTAGTTGGTCTATGATTTTTGGGGGGTTTGGTTTTTTTCTTTTTTTTTTTGTTGTTTCTATTTCCTCATAATAGTATTTAATACAAAGTACATTCTTACTTGGCATACATTAGCACAGACATATTCACTTAATTTGTTATTTCTTTAATATGTCAAGGTTAGACAGTTGAGCATTCTTCCTTTGCCATCACTAAGCCAGCATACTGAAATTTTTTGATCCTGCATTTCTGTAAATAAAAGAATTGTAGCTTCTTCCCAAAGCAGAGTTCTTTCCTATTCCCTTTTCAAATAGGATATTGGAAACTTTGAAGAGAAAATGTAAAGTGCTTCAACATAGACTAGAAAAGCCTGTAGGAACCTATCAGGTCACACTCTTGTGTGGAAGGGTTCTCCCGATAATGGGAAGATATGCAGCCTCTTTTTGGATGATGAGCACAATCTATCTTAGTCTTTTATTTATTGGAGCTTTAAACCCTAGGCAAGTCAGGAGCACCAGCAAGTTTACCGATCACTTTTTTTCAGCCTCAGAATCAAGCAGACAGGTAAGTGTCTTGAATTCTGTGCCTTTTGGGAAGGGGTAGTTGAGTCCTGATCATTAGTCTGCAGTGTGCCTAGGTGCAGACCTCTGATTTGGTTTTTGGTCCCGTTGAGGTGTCTCCCAAGTTTTTCAGGCCTACTGAGAATTCAGATGTTCACCGTAGTGTCATACCCATGAGTGCAGTTGAGATAGACCATTTAGAAAAGTTGTAAGAAAAACATAGCATATGCAACTGAAACCACAGTCTCTGCAGTTAAACTCTGGGCTAACCTTATGAAAGTTTCCATGTCTATAGAAAACACAGTGCTATGGCCAAATATGAATGTGCTTAGTGGTTCATTACTTGAGGGCTTTGCTTCCCTTGAAAAATGTGTGGAGGTTGAAGTGGAGCTGAATGGGGACTTCATTGCTACTATAAACTTTGTTTCTCATGCCCAAGAAGGTGGTTTGGCTTGCTTTCTCTGTTTGATACTACAAACATTTCAGAGAAGTCCCTCCATGGCCTTTGGGACATGCTTATGTAGGAAGACAGGTCAGGTTATGTTACTCTCTCTCTTCTCTATCGTTGTGGAACCCACAACAAAATAATTATCAGCACATAAAGAAGGCCATCTCTGACTTGAGTCCTTTTAATACCGTTCGTTCATCGTTAGTCTCTGTGAAGCTCTACTTTTCCATATAATTTCCATTTTGTAGCATAAAATTTAATTGTTGCTGACATTTTGAAACATTGGATTATTGGCTAATGGTGGCCAGTACAATGGCACTCTCAAGAGTCTATCATGCGTCCTTCTTGCAAATAATGGCAAAGGCAATTTTTCCATTTCTTTCCACTCCCTTTTGTTTCTAGAGATGTTAGGAATAGGAGGTCTCTCCTTACGTTTTTGTGTGGCAGAAGAAGAGAAAAAGAGGGAAAGTCCTCTATGGTGCCTTCTGTTTGTACGTGACAGGGCTTTCTGAAGTTGCTAAGAACTATAGCATTTCGGCAGATTCCTACAGAAGTCATGAATAGCCTGTCTGAGACTGATAGACATTTTGAAACAGTTTTGTGCTAGCTTGTACAGCAATGGCAGCGAACAACGCCGTATTGCTTTCAACCCAGATGCTTTGGCAAATAGCAGCTTCATGTGTTGCCACTGCTTGGCATAATGACTGGTGCTACAAAGCAGTAGCAGGTGGTTTGAATTTTTTCTGCTCATTCTGCACCAAGTCCCTGTTTTTTTGCAGTAGCTTTGGAGCATGATAAACAATATTGCTCTTTCTTCTGGTAAGGATTTTAAACTCTTGGATGCACTTGGTAAAAAGTTGGGCTGGATGGCAGTCTACTGGAGGAGGATACCAAGTTACACAGCTCTCATTTTCTTTTCCAAACACCTTATCGATGACAGATCCTATGCTTGTTTTATACCCCGCCTCCCCCCCGCCAGTTATCACTGTAGTAACAGAAAGTCCTATTACTTTCAAAATTGTTTTATTACCGCTCTAGTTTATGCCCTGTTGCTGATAACATTTCTTCTGTACCCCTTTTCAAGCACCTTCTCCCACAATAGCTTAACATAGCACTCAGTCTAATACATCTGCTTTTTCAGTCATGGGGAGGAGGGTGCTTCAAACTTCTTCCCTCTTAGCATCTTCTTGCTAGAGAAGAGCCATGCTGCTAAAATGCGCATCTTCAAGTGTATGTTTGCCAGAGTCCTCACTGTAGCTGCCTGCTGTACATGAAGCAGGGTGTTTCATAAGCGTTGGCTATATATGCCCATTCATTCTATAAAGCTGAAGAGATAACGTGCCTTATTACAGTATTGCTTGGATTAGAAAGTTTCCTGTTCTGTATATTTTTTTCTTTTTTTTTTCTGCTGAGAACACACTTGAATTTACTGTAATGCTGAAATGTCAAAATGCATTGGTACCTAACCTTTTTAAGATAAAGCAATCATGTGTTAATTGTTTCACTTTTTTTGACTTGTAATGCCTAGACCCTCAGTCACATGACATGTTAGGAGATCGTGGTTCTTTTGCATTACAGTACAGTCGTGTCTGGTGCCTGTAAATGTAATGTTCAGTATGTGCTTATGAACTGGAAGTATACTCTGATCAGACACTGGCACAGTTGTGTTTGAAATTCTGCAAGAATTAAAAGCCCGCAGGGGTTGGAACTTTGTTAGCATTTATGCTATGAACTGAACTTGTGATGATCTTTTCACAGAACACAGTCGTTGGCTGAACCTTGAAGAATTGCTTGTCTGTTTAATGTTTGGATCCCATTAATATTTTTACATAAACCCCTTTCCTTAAAAACATTGAAGTCTCTTTCCTGAGCTGTAATGTTCTTCTCCCTGTGCACCTCTGTGGAGGCAAGAAAACCCAAACCAAGCCCAAAAGCATGGCTAACCATCTGGTCAGATTTTCCTTGGTGCAGTTTATATATCTTTCAGGGAATGGTGGAATTACTTCTTCCCTTCCTGCCCCCTTTCTGTACCCCCTTTGAAGTAAGCTGTCTTTTCTGGTGCCCAGAGCATACCTTGCTATCTCTGCATTGCTCCCCATAGTGATGCTGCAGATGCATGTGACAGGCTGCTCTCTCAGTAGCTTGCTTTGAGAATTGGCATATAAAAAAAGAGACTGATGGAAGGAGAGCATAAATGTTACGTTTTAAGTATGGTAATTGCAACACGTGTTTTTGGTTTATGCATCTTCCATCATGTCCCTAGAGGACATGGGTGGCAGTTTTTGGAAAGGAGGAGCCCAGTCATGGCAAATCTGAACTCCAGTCTCTGCTTACAGAGATTTTGTAACCTGGACATAAGATTTATAGATACATAAATGTATATACTTATAGATGTAGCTGAAGATGTAGACAAAAATTAAAGGTTTTAAATTTGCACAACTCTGGTACTTCAGTGGTGTTGCTCTCATAATTATTATTGGTGTGGAAAACCCCTGATTTTAATAGTTAACTGTAATTTTTTAATACATAGTGCTTAGTTTATACTAGCAACAGTAAATCCTTGGAAGGAAATGGATGAGGTACACTTCAAAAATAATTTTCTTAAATCATAGTATTATCCTAAAGAAATAGTGATACAGGTTTTCTTGTTTTGTTTTGTTGGTGTTTTTGTTGTGTTTTTTAAAATTTTTAAATTTTTTCTGTTTTAAAATTAGTGCTACTTCAGAGAAATTAATGCCATTTTCAGTGAGCCCCACTTTGGGGTCATATTGTTGTTTGGATCAATGAAACCTGGCATCACTGTCTTTTGGTGGTTGTTAGTTGCAAGTACGTATTCAGCTGTACTTAAGTTTTTTTCTCATTGAAAACTAGTGCTTCAAAATGAGACAAATCAGAAGTAGTAATTACTTAAACTTCGAAGTGTGTATACTAAATACAGAAATTATTACAAAGGCAGGAAATTGATCTTTCAAATAAGTGCTTTGGAATTGTGAGGTTTCACTGTACTTCTGAAAGCTTGGTTTTATTTCTCATTTTAGTTGGAGTTCTCTGTGATTAGCAGGAGCGAAACGTTACAACTTTCTACTGGGTAATTATTTCTTGTTTAGCAACTTAAGAAGTCTGAATGCAGTTTGTCAGGAAGTAAGGACTGGCTTGAGACGTCTATTGTAAAATGCCAGTATAAGAATATCAGTTATCAAATCGTTGAGAACACAGCCCAAAAATTATTTAGTTAGAATTTACAGCTTGTGAATATTTTATAGAAGAAAATAGTTCTGGTGCTTCCAGTCTACTTTGGAGTGAGGAAAAAATCTTTATGAATGTTGTTATTTTTATGAATAATAATATGGGTTAATATGGACAGCATGTCTAGGAGTTTCTAAGTATTAGAAACTATATCAGAATTTCTGTCACTAATATGGAATTTTAAAACAGTGTACTGTCTCCAAATGCAACTAAACTGCTCTGTTAGTTGCCAAAACAAAGTATGTACCATAAACTTCTGTTTGAGTGAAATGAACTATTTTAAGATTATAAATTAAATCAGCCATTGAAAGCATTCCCTGGAATCATTACACCAGCAGATTCCCCATAATCAAGGTGTAATTTATAAAGGTAGATATTTTTTTTTTGGTGGTTGTTCAATTTGACACTTAAAAAGCCTTCTATCCGTGTGTGTAAGTCTAGAAAAGGCTTCTGATTGACATGAATTAAGTGTATGATATGTTAATTTTTTGCCAGCTAGCGATCCCAAATAAAGTGTTGTATAGCCAGTGTGAAACTAGTAAAGCAAAAAGACTTGCAATATCAATAGGGCTATGCATTATCCATAACCTGCAAGTGGAAGGAGGGGACATAACATAAAATCTGAAAATACATGCTTGCCTATGTACCGAGTAATCTCATTTTTGCAGCTGGTTTTATTGTTTTAAATTTTCAGCTGAATCAGATGTATCAGATGAAATCTACTTTCGTGGTAAACATCAGAGTACAAGTTGGATTGACGTAGTGAAATAGTTTGAAAATACATGTGATTAATTTAACTGTGATTAGAAATAGTTTGCATCAGTTCATAATACCGTATTTATTCAAACTACAAAAGTACTTTCAGATCCTCCCCCTCTCTCCTGAAAGCTGTTTTCTTTGGTCAGGTATTGAATAATTTATATCATGTGAGATGATTGCACATGATGTATTCATCCCTTGTTTAGCTCTTACATTAATGGTTTGGCATGCTAGCTGTACATTGATATGGTAGATGCTTTCCATTTTTTCTGTACCAACTGTTTAAATATATCTTGTGCCTCAGTAACTACAAATGGGAAATGACTTGAATTACTCTTTTTCCCTTGGTGGTTCTCATGCGCAGGAAAAGATTCCTTTTTTAATACATACGTATTTGTACAATAGATTTAAGGAGAGCTTTAAGAATGATGCAGATATTTATGCTAACCTTATGTTCAGCTGGAAATGCATCTGGAATCTGAAAAGCGAAGTGTAGATGTTAGGCTAGCTGTTAGCCACGGGTATTGATTAGGTAAAAAATATTTGGTGTTTTTCACCTTCTGTACAGGTCGTATGGTTTGATGGGTTGCCATATAGCAGGTAATTTGTGTTCAGTCTTTTAGTTTTGCACCGTAAACTGAAAATTGTAAGTAACGTTATTTATATATATATTCAGTTTGGAGGTGGGGGGAAAGAGAAGGCACTGCACCAATACAAAAAACTCTTACTTAACTGTTGATAAAAGTATTACTTTGAGAAGGCGGTTGAGCAGACTAGGAGGAGGATTAGTGCTGCAAAGTACTGGCCCAGGCTGGATTGCTTGGAAAATCTTGTAAGCCTGTGGTCAGATAACACTGCTGCTGCTGCTGACTGCTGTTGCTGCTGCGCTGTTACAGGGTTTGCTAGATGAACATAAATCAAAAAGCAGTTAAGTTAGTTTAAAAAGCTAACGTGAGATAAAGAATAGATGGAATTGATTTTTGTATGTGTCAGAGGTGTCGGTGCACATACTAAGATAATTTAGGACATGTAAGACAATATTTTTAGTAGATTTACTTTTGATAAAATTTTCAAAATGAAGTTGCTAAATTTTCCTAATGAGGGAGCCAGTAGAACTTTTATTTCTGCTAGCAATAGGCTGTGGAACTGACATTTTGGGCACTTTCAAAACAGATTTGGTGATTCAGATGAGAAAAGTTTTGAGTGTCATAGAGATTGATAAAGAAATACAGAGCCCCTCTCTCTCCTCTTTAGCAGTGACCCAGGTTAGTGGCTGACGGAGAGTTGCAGCCCTCCTTTAGCCGATCAGTGGGCAGAATAGTGTCACGATCCTTCGAGGGTTTGAGACGCAGAGGCGGCCACTGCCGCCGTTGCTTTCTATCCTGTACCTGGTGTGTACCTGGACAGGAGATGTCGGTTGCCAGTGTCAGGCACCTTCCACAAGCACTCGAGAACGAGCAACACACAACCACCAGTCTCCCAGGTGAGTGAACGGCAGGAGCACTTCCACATGGCTGTCGGGCTGTGTGGAAAGTGAAGTAAAACATGCCCAGGGTTCACTTGCGTCCACCGCAGTGTAGAGGGAAGCTGTGCAGCTGCATTCTGCTTTGAAGAGAGAGACAGTTGCTTCCAGAATAAGTCTGTCAATCTGTGCATTTAGAGACTTCACTTGAAGGGGGCTGAGCGATGCTGGGTTTCAAAATACACATCTGTGCGTGTGGGAAGGGAACCTCCTGAGGAGCGCTGGAAGTGGTGATGGTCAGTAGCTGCCCTTCACCCCTATGTAGTCACGCTGTCATATGCAGAGACACTTAAAGGCAAATACTCTTTCAGATACGTTTGATTTTTGAAATTGGTGGCGGAAAAAAGTGCTCGTTTCTCGTAGGATACTTCAGTTTCTTATGCTCAGTCTTAATTGGTGGTTCAGTTTGGTCAAACGAACTGAAACTCGTGTACTCAAAATCTGTCAGTGGGGTAAATCATGAAGGAGGTTCTTTCTTTAGCCTTTTTCCTCTCCCTTAAAAACAGACGAGTGTAGTAGCTGTGAAAAAGGGGGTGATGTATTGTATGCTGCACGTACTATCTGATACAGTATAGCAGCCCATATGATTTTCTAAGGTGATGTAACTAAGCCAGTGGAAGAGAACTTTCCTGCTTTTAACTGTTGTGTAAAGCCCCCTGAAGAGTGTTAGCAGAGAGATATAAGCCTTAAGAGTGTTTGGATACGATCTTCTTCGGCCCTTCGAGGAGCGTTCTGCAGGCCGTCCCGCAGCAGAGCTGTTTCGCGGGAAGTTCAGACCCTAACGCAGCGCTTAGCTGTAATCCCCGTGTATCATGACTGCATTGCCCTGCCCTTGCTGTGGGGGTGAAATGTAGAACATGAGTCTAATCCTCGGTAGATGGAGCTAATTTTGCTTTAAACTTGAAAGTGTTAACAGCAACTTGAAAATGTGACAAAGCTCAATTGCATTTCTTGTTTATTGCTTGTTTTCCGATTGGACAATAGGCAGCAGCTCTACCCTGGCAACTGAGGGCTGCGATTTGCATAGCCCCCTTTTGATTGGCCGCTGGGCTGACGAACTCGCCCAATCAGGCGGCGAGGTTTTAGTGGTAGGCTATGCTAATTACCCGCTGTTGCTGGGGTTCGGGGTGGTTTCCGCGCGCCGTTCTGCTGCATTGTGTTGCCTGGTGAGCGGCGTTGATAAATGAGCAGTTAATGAGCTGCAGCAGCGCCCGCGCGGTGCGGGCAGGCGCAGCCTTCGGAACAGAAGCGAAGGCAGGGTTTAATGGCTCTTCCCTCTCGCCCGCGTGAATACGTGTGTGTGCGTGTCCTTGTACCGACGTGCCTATATGTACGTTAAAAAATGTGCGTGTGTATATACACGGCGTTAATTTAAATAAATAAATAAATTTTTTAAAATACCTCCACTGGAATAGCTTGGAAGCCGGAAAGAGCGCTGCGTAGATGGAAGAGGACTGTTCTCGCCCTTTCCCCACTTAATTTATTTTTTTAATTTTAATAAAAGTGCCTCCTATTGAAGTAACCAGATTTATGCAGAAAGCGTGGCTATGGAACATTAATAAAGTCAGCTTTAATATCACTACTTCCTAAAACGCAATAGCCTCTGTATCTGAGATAAGTATCTATAACTCGTGTGAATATAGAATAATCTATTTCTAGAACGCACACTTGCCTTTTAAAAATGGTGTATTCACATGTCTT
>NW_010534653.1:0-11286 GCF_000687285.1 Phaethon lepturus | reverse complement strand
TCTCACCCGGGCCCCAGGGAGGCAGCAGATTCAATGCTCCTTGTATTAATACCTGAAGTTTAGGCTAAGGAGTGATGGATATGAAGCCTTTGCAAACTTCTTATTGCAAGTCAAGAAACATCTAACTGCTTAAAGGCTTCAAGACTTATTGAACAGTGACCTTAACACAGTGATACCTGTTTGACTATGTGACCCAATACTTACAGAAGTTGGGAGTATAATACACATGCACAACAATAATAATGTGGCAGTAACAGCAAATCTCAAAATTCATATAAAAATCACTGACAAATAATGTGAAAATTGCACGGATGACCTATTGACTTTTATTATGTAATTCTCTCAGCATACAAAAGTGCATACAATTACCTGGAGACAAACCAAATCTAACCATACCTGAAAGTGCAAACATCTAAGTTCTTCACTTACCTAGACAAAATCAAATATTCTGGACTCAAAGATCCAAATAAATTAGAACAGGTTTAATATTAATAGTGATGAAACCTATCCACCCATTGCTAGCAGTTACCAGCTGTCAAGGAAAGACGGTGGTGGCAGGGCTTCATTTTGCCATTGAGTCATTCGTACATTTAATTTAAAGAATAATATTCCACCCAATGATTTTAAAAAACTAAATCTTGCTAATCCCAAACTTTTCTTTGAAATTCCTAAAAATTATATTAATTTTGTTGGTAGTCTGTCTGTGTATGTGTATATGAGTGCATGTGTGCACACAAGCACACATATTTATGACTCTGCTTGCCTCCATATAAACTTATTAAACAGTAAAACTAGGTTTGAGACATCATTTAAAAGTATTAGTAGTATTTTTACCCCTCCAAAATAAGAAATAATTGTCATGTAAAGAATTCAGAAAAGTTAGCAAAACAGGTTTTATCAGTTTTGTAGTAAGTAGAGATATCTCTCACTTCTCATATGCCCCTTAAGGATGGCCTATTCTCACCTACAAATTATCAGACACTAAAGAATCCATGCTATGAAATAGAATTTCTGCTTTAGTAAATTGATGTCTAGACGATACCAGAAAATCTGCAGAACAAGAGCTGGAGGCTATGCACACATTTACATTTGGCAATAATTGAAGACAGTCATAGATCTTTATTATGCCCAGATGGTTTTTTTCATCTCATCTCTAAGTCATTTAACATATTTGTGCTTACTACTTGTAAAGAAAGAAAGACAGAAGGAAAGAACCCCTTATTTATCTTTTCCTTTTCTAATTCCAGATGGGTGTATGATATCTCTCATTTCTAGAAAGAATACACGGGACAACAGGAAATACATTCAATTCAGATTAAGCTGAATACATGCTTGTTAGGTGGTAATCCAAGCACAAAACTCCACAAATGTTCATTAAGATGTCACTGATCAATGTTAGCCTTCCAAAAAAAAAAAAAAAAGAGAAATTAGTATTTCAAAACAAGTAGACTCTAAATAACATTAATACAATAGAAACTTGATTGTTTAAGGGCAGTCTTGGAGCAGATTACTTTTCAAATTATACCTGGCATGATTTTTGTAGAGAGAGGAGTACATAAATGTACATAATAAATTATTAAAAACATTACAGTGGATAACGTATCTCTCATTTTCCTATGAAAGCTTCTACATACACCCAGCCCCAAATCAATTCAAGCAATTCTGTGCATTTTCCCCACACACTTAAAACAAGAATAGTAGTTTTTAAATAAAATAGTATCCTTCACAAAGCTGTTGTGGAAGGATACACATTTAAGTTACAAAAGCCCCCCATGAATTTGTTTACCTAGGAACACATTGGTCATTCTGGATTTCATAATGAAGGAAGAAACAAGTTATGGACACTCTGAGGCATGGAGAAGTGGCAGTGCTAAAATTCAGCACTCTCAGGGCAGTGGTGCTAGTCTGCAGTCATCAAGAGGGAGACATAGGATGATGTCACCATTTAGAAGAATTTACTAGAAAATGTTCAATATATCTCACAATTAAGAAAGAACCATTAACTCCACAGTGGGAAAGCCAGCAAGTCACTGGAGCCACAGTTCACTGGCCGTGTTTTCATATTTGTGAATTCACACTGCTCGTATTTAATTTAGTTCAGGAAAAATCACTACAGTTACTTTATTAATCACTTTTAAAATAAAGAATCCAAATGCACCTCCAATTATAGTTTTTTCCCTATAACTGTCAGCTGAAACTCATGCTGAATTAATCTGAGTCTTCTTCTGCAACATGAGAAACAGGATTTCTGTTGCAACCTGATTCAAGCATTGAGCAGGAGGACGGATCAGATGAGCTCCAGAGGTCTCTTTTGGTCTAAATTATTATATGATTCTATACATTATCACAGTGTAACTTTGCTGTTTCTAGGACACACCAGGCTGAAAGGAAAGCTATCTAAATGGCCAAATTTCCTTTCTTAATGCTACATTTTCCTGGATAATTAAAAAAAAAATTGTATATAATTTTAGGAGCAACTGTGGAGACTGGTTTCATCTTAAAATAGTAAGTATTACCTTAGGTGCACACTTGGCACCTCTTAGGCCTTCAGAATTGGCTTCCATCGGTGAGACAATAATTTTGAAATCAAGACTTTGTGGCAATGAAAGATGATAAGGATGAAAGATGCCTCCTTTCTTAAATAGTTAAATACTCCTTTATTTCATGAAAAGCAGCAAGTAGAATTTAGAGATACTCTCAAGCATCCTACTAATCATACAGGCAGAGAATTCATCTGAGAGGTAGGAGACATAAATTTCAGTCTCTTTAGAGACAGGAAATAATTTAAATTGAGTCCCAGACATCTGCAGTAAGTAGTTCGATCATGAGTCTTGTGGAAAAGTATGGTCATTCCTCCTGGTCTTATGCTGAACCAGGGAAGTGCAGTTTAAGATACAGAGAAATACTTACGTTCAGAGTTGCGTAAGCTTGGGTCGGAGCCAGAAATCAGCTGCTTCCCACTGGCAAGCCCTGATGTCCTTTTGTGCATGCTCATTAACAGCTACTCAAGCACTTTGGCAGTTCTCTAAGGAAAAGTCCCCCAGGTACCCGTAGCTGAAGTAGCTGAACTGGAGCTGGGGCATCCATGTTTTCTCCGTCAGCATGGAAGTTTTATTTTTACTCTAAGCATTAGTGTATAAGATAGAGATGAATATATGGAAAAAATTAGCATGAGGGGTTATGAAGATATGTGACAGAGAGGAAAAATCCATCGGTCTGTTTGATAGTGGTGAGACGGTGATTTTAATAGAGGAAAGTGCTCTCTCTATAATGAAGAAGTAGCTCCCAGTGGAAGGGAGACCAAAGGTCAGAAGCACAGCTTTTCAATGCATGAGATGCAAGAACTTGCACATGCTTGACTTCACTAATTTAATGTTTAGTCAAAATTTCGGCAGTAATCTCTTCATACCTCTGTCTTTTAAAATCAGTGTTGCTCTTCTCCAGTAGCTTTGATGGACTGGGAAATCTAAATTTTAAACTCTGCTCTAGGGTTGAGCAGAGTTACTTTAACTCAATTGTTACGAAGAGCAGTCTGGCTTCCTTTTGAAATGCATTCCATTCCTTTCATCCTGCAATTGGTTCATAACTGATGAACCATACCAGGGACTGACAAAAAAAGGTATGATTTTTCTGGGCATTGCAGGCTATACAAACATGCTTCTCAGCAGTGAGGGGAAGATGTCTCCTTCTTACAGTTCCTAGGGCAGTTCCTAAGGCTGGGGAGTTGGTCTTGTATGCATAAAGGCAGCCTTCCCTGAGGATGGAAAAGAGGTTTTTCTGCTCTAAGGCACTTCTCTCAGATAAAGGGAGAAGAAAAGAAGAAAGCAACTAACAATCAATTTCTGGGTATCAGCCAAGGAAAGATATGCCTGAATCCATTAGGCTGAGAAGGTTTCATTGTGTAGCTGTTCTAAAAGATTAAGTAGCATGGCTGACTTCAGACTAAAGAGCCTGAATTAGAATTACAACATTCGTTGATATAAATGACTGA
The DNA here is from genome assembly GCF_000687285.1 of Phaethon lepturus. Taxonomy (NCBI): domain Eukaryota; kingdom Metazoa; phylum Chordata; class Aves; order Phaethontiformes; family Phaethontidae; genus Phaethon; species Phaethon lepturus. The sequence goes on along the minus strand of NW_010534653.1, from coordinate 7,295 downwards.
CAGCAGGCTGCAGATTGTACTTTATAGGCCAGTGTAATATCCTGATGTAAAGGTGACTCAACAGGCCAATAGCCAGAGAACAGTATTTAAGTATTAGAATCTGTACTGCTGAACTAAAGTTGAACAAAATTGAAACTGCAGTTTCAAAATCAAAATATGAAAAAGAGAACTTTCTTTCACTCAGAGCAGTGTTTAAATTTAAGTTGGCAGAGCTCAAAAGTCACAAATCTTACTGCAGTTTTTCAGGTAATAGCCAATCGGAGAAAAAAAGGCTATACTCAATTTCTTGTCAGCCACAACTAAAGAAGAGATTTTGAAAATCAGCACCATTTTGGCATTATTTTCTCTCTGTCCTTTGAGTTACACGTGGGTCCAAAAAACCCCTGTGCCTGAAGCCAAGACCTCCATCGCTAGTAAAATCACCACCAGTTTCCACAGGAAGAGCAGGGCAGTTTGTTTCGACATTCTTACATCCCTTTCTTCACAATAGAAGAACAGGATGCTCTGTACAATCAAGTGTAGTTAGCATGAGAGTAGCAAGAGAAAATACTACATATCTAGACTATATGTCAGTCCAAGAAAGAAGTCATAGGCTATGATTCATATTCAGAGAGCTAAGGTCAGAGAGGACCAGGTCACCTCATGTCATTATCTGTATCATAGGACATTACATTTGAGGTCTTTACATGTAGTTGTCATTCAACTCATAAGTCGTTTTTGTGCAGCTTCAAATTTTTTAATACGTGGAGGGCAGAACTGCAGTATTCCAGCATCAGTCTCACCAATAATGCATACAGAGGCAAATAGCCATTGCCCTTCTTCTTGTATTTAAATAAACAAAAATTTGGTTTTCATTTGCTGGCACAGTATCATCCCCGGAGTTCATATAAAGGTACTTGTCCATTAATTTCCCCAAGTTCCTCAATTAGAGACTGCATTGGGCATACATAAATCCTACTCCCCGTCTCCATCTCTGTGACATTGTGACTGGGTGTATGAAAACACACTTTGCCTGAAATGACCTACTTTACCAAGTCATGTAGGTGACTATTTTCATTATTTACTCTTCCACCCACTTTAAATAATTCCATAATGTCGAGTATTTATAACCCAATTCCAGTTCACTGATAACTGGATCTACTTGAAGATGTCCCTGTTCATTGCAGGGGGTGTTGGACTAGATAACCTTTAAACGTCCCTTCCAACCCAAACTATTCTATGATTCTATAAATGTTTAGAAGAAGTAGAACCTTTTGAGGGATGAATCCCCCAAAATTTTTTGAGATCCACCTAATGTTCCTAATGTTTGTTGATGTTTGATCTATCAGTATTAAAGAACAGTAACATTTTTAAACAAGATTCTATGCAATAATGAATTAACCCTTTATAAAAGCTCAGTTATTATAACCATGCCATTATTTTTATTAATTTAACTTACAGCCTTCTCAAAAAAAGAAATAATGATTGACAAGATTTATTTTGATTAGATTAAAATTAGGGAGATAACGGTATTCTAATCCTTTGTCACCTGAACAGTGTAGCAGCTTTTCTGTTACTTTGCTTCAGACTAGTAGGACTTCAACTGTCTTATAAAAATATTGACATTATCAATGTATCTTCCTTGAACACTGACCTAAACCAGTGCTTTAAAATCATCAGTAGTGACTCCAACATTTAAAAGTCAGACAGGTTTTTGGAAGAGTAGGTACAAGTTTCTAGACCTGGTATTTATAAATCGGTTTAGGCAAAAATCCTCTACGGTTACTGAGATATAACTCACTGACTATATGGAGAACAGCGACTTATTTAATGAAGAAGTATTTGCTATATATGGTGTTGCCTTGTATATAAACTGATAAAACATATAAAAATGGTCACCACTGATCACCCAGCTTTCCTACCTAATGTACAGCTCTGCCTCAGCCTCCTTACCCTTGTATTACAGGCTCATGTTTCAAAGGTTGTTTTTCCAGAAGCATCCATCCCTTCCAAAATCAAATCAAAGTCAAAAGGAAGAGAAGAGGGGAAATTAATTTATATTTTCCTGAAACATGACTGGCTTTCTAAAGATGACCAGTGAACTCCACAAAACAGGTACATGTATATGGCTCCACATCAGTGCATAGCAATGCTTTTTCTTTCACTGCAACGCAATTGATAAAGCATCTTTCCCTCAGGGCAGATGGTCGTGTTAGGATGCTCCCGTGCTCCAAACCAGAGCTTATTCCCACTCCATAATATAGCCACTTCTGAACAGCAGTTTGGGGAGGACGTACTAATGTGTGGTGCTGTTGGGGTCTATCATTATCTAGATTCATATTATGGGGAAATGGAAGGAATAAGACTGAGCAAAAATGGGGCTAGTTCTGCCTCTGTCACATGCCCAGGTTTGAAAAAGGAACAGTTGATTTCAGCCTGAGAAGAAGCCATTCCTAGGATATAACTACCATAATGACTATCATAAAAATAGATTTTTGAGCCGATGGAAGAATCTTCATCGAACACAAACATCAGAGAATGTCTCATACATTTTTATGAATTGTATTCCACAGTATTTAGTGGCAGGTGCAGTTCAGATACCATATGCGATGGACAAATAAGTAGGAAATAAAAGGCCAGCATTTTTAGATTTGTAGGCAAAATGTGCCAAAAATATCTCTCTGCACTGAGACAGTAAGAAACACAAAAGACAAAAATGATTATGAGTCATCACTGAAATATCCCTCCCTTTGTGAGAAGCCAGATAGGGACAGAATGTAGGAGAGTCACTAGTCAGCATGTGTGAGGGAAGCCCACATTTTGTGAAATGCATGAAGAGGAGTTTGAGTCTTTCACAAAACTTGACGGAAGTAACGATACTTAGCTTACAAGATCTGCAGTACTGAAGCTGAAAAAGTTCTTTTGGTTCTGTATAAAGACAGTGACTTAAAGGAGATAAACTAAAACAGAAATTAATTTCCATTCTCCTGCAAAACTGGTGGCATGTGTACCACTCCCAGGTTGTGTGAAAGTACAGATAAATTTTACATTTCTGCTGATATTTTTGCTCTTGTTTAAAAAATAAAATAAGTTGTTCTCTTAGTAAGTCCAGTATATATAAATAGGTGCTCTAAGTATCCAGAGTAGCATTGGTCCTAACTTCTGGTAGAGGGGCTGGAATGATAGCATTGCACTGTTGTCCTGATATTTGTTTTGGGGGGTTAAATAAGCTTGATTTTGAAACAAAATTTCATGGCAAGTGGTTTCAGATGAAAAATTTCTTTTCTTCCTAAAATGCATCTCAGTATCTAGATTTTTATCTCTTTCAGCAGTGTCCATTGTGCATGGTGTGACTGCAAGGGACTAGAACAAAATATAGGAGGTTTTGATTTGATGGTCCTTAAAACTGAAGGGAAAAGTCTCAGGTTTTGGCCTTCATATAGTTCATTATTGAAGAACTATAACTTTCTGATTAATTCTGTATTGAGAAAAAAGATCAAAACACATATTGCAGTGAACTATGTATGACAGACACTGGAGATATGATTCATCCTCCATTTGAAAATGTTTATTACTGCAGATGCAAAACCAACTCAGGCCTGGGTGCCAAAAGGTTCACCGGTAGCCATCTGTGATTCTTTATACAGATACAGTTGCAAAACTAGAACCAAACACAGGAATTCTTGAAGAGCCTTTAAATAATGAGCTCCTGTAGATTACTAGGAAATTTTTGCCAAAGTAAGCCACTGAGAGAATTTGTAAAAACAGTAAGAAATTCTCTGTGTGAAACATTCTCATGCCAAGACGCATTTACTGATTAAAAAAAAAAATCATAAATTGTTTTGATCCTACTAAAGAGCAAATGATAATGTTCATGATGGAATGGATGAATAGCCTGAACTCTTCTCTCCCATTGCCAGACTCTGAGATCAGAATTCTCTAGTTACCTGGCAATTGACTTATATTTGCTGACCGAGCATTTTAGTGCCGTGTGGAATAATGGCCCTGTATATTTTGAAGCTTCAGCTGCAGAGGTAACAAAACTGAAAATCCGCTCCTAACACATGGCACTGCCTGATGTTGCTCTCGGAAGGATGGCCTTAGAAATCTGTGTCCCCTTGAGTGAGGTTAGAGAGGAAAAGCTATCCAGACAATAAGCAGAAGAATCTGACATTGATTTATTGCTTTACAGAGATGATTTATTCATTCTTATTCCCAGTCGCATCTCTTAGATTCAGTAACACAGTGCAATAATTCAAAATGAAAACTTTAAAAGATATTATTTGTGCAATCCTCCGAAGCCTGTCCTGAAAACATTCCTAAAGCTCATGCTAAAAAAGGGATTTCAGGAGATCATCCTACTCGCCATTCCAAACCAAAATATTTCTACATCATAGCTGGCAGCATGCATGTCTTGCCTATTTTTTTAGAATAGTCATAATTTCCTTATACAATTAATTCTGAAGAGTTAGAATGTTCTTTCCAATGTCTAACCAAAGTCTCCTCCTTTACAGTCTGAGTTCATTACTTCTCATCCTGTTCCTAATGACAAGTTCAAATGGCAGAAGGGGAGAGTTGATTGCACTAATTTATATGAGATCAATGATTTGTATTAGGCAGCAAGTGAGAAGTTACAACAGGGTCATTGACACAACTCTGCTGTCTGATATCCTCTGTGAAAGAAAGAAACTTTGTCATATTTCTCACATACGTGCTAATACAGATAAGAGAGGAACTAACAAAACTGAACTGTCCCAGGCACTGACTGCACTGATTTGACTCCAGGCAGCTGCAATATGAAACTTCTGTCGCTTTCCTGCTACTCGAACCCAATATCTATTTTATAGTGCCTGTAACGCGTACATCCCCGGCACTGCCCATAAAAACACAATTAAAACAAATACTACACTGAATAAGCTTTTAGAAACAAAGTGTCCTTTTACTGTTAGCTCCTTCTAGCAGAGAGAAATGAGATGCTGTAAATCCAAAGGGTTTACTGGGAAGATGAACCTGGGGAACATTTGGAAGACAAACCTAGGGAATATTTGGAAGATATTCTATTATATTCCAAATGTTCTGTTTTTAAACTCGAACAACTTCAAATTCTGTTAAGACAGGCACTCATTAGAACAAATGCAGCTGTAAGTTTATCATCACACTTCTTATTTTTGAGGGGTGTTTTTTCTGTATTTGTTCTAAAAGAGGCTCCCAGATTTATTAAGACCTCTTGAATCTCTGTCTTCTATAATGTCTTTATCCCTTTATCCTTCCTCTTACATCACAAAAATAGTCCTTCCTGTTGAAAAGAGTAATTTGTGATTTTAAAGATAGCTAGTTTGTAATATTCTAAAATGGCTTTGAAATTGGTTTACCTAGCTTGATATAATTCGGACTACTCAAGAAACTGATTAAAGCTCATTTGTGTAATAAAGGAATTCTGTATATGTGCTACACAAACAAACAAATCCCAAACAATTACAGTACACAAATTTACACTACATAAACTTGTGTAAGCCCAAGTGGTTATTATTAATCTCCATTACATAGACAGAAAAACCCATTAGATTTCCCTAGATGTCCAAAATAGATAATCTATACTTATAGTAATATAGGATATCGGTTGTTGAGTGTCCAGATCCCTTGGAACTGGCCCAATATCCATAAGAAAAGAATAAAAACACAACAAATTGAAAGTAAGAACTGTAGTATAAGAACATAAAGAATGGGGGGGGGGGGAAACCCACAAACAACCCAATGAACAAATTAGTCATCTCCTTGAGAACAAATGAACCCCACCTTTCCTGAACTTTAGTTTTTTCTGTTTTTAAATATTATCTTCCTTCACTTGCATCCCTAGACCTCCAGTAATATTAAACAAGCTGGCTAAGGGCAGTCACACCTAGTAAAAGGCAAAGTTATTACCTTTGCAAGACTAATATACTGATGACCTGACGACTTTCAGTTTGAACTACTGAATTGCCTCACAGCCTTCAAAACAAAACAATAGCATTAGTTATTTATAACAGTTCCCTTAGGTCCTGAAACATCTCTAGAATTTACATAAATCAGAGAACTTAACTTAAAGCCCAAGGAACCTTCCAGGACAGTGACATTTTTTAAAACTAAGTTATTTCCTTTCCAAACTTCTTAAAAGTCAACTCAATTTTAACTAGTTGCATAGCCACTAGAAAATTAGCATGTAATGAAAGTTTTAACCCTCAGACTTGCCAGGCTTCCTGGATATTAATGAATCATGAAAGCTCTAAGATTTATTTAAAAGAAGACTTCAGAATTGATCTCTAAGTTGACATCTTCTGTGCACACAATACTGGAATTAAAAGCTGTGCAGGGTCTAACTATTTAAGCTCTGTTTACCAGAGAAACACTACCTTCCTTGCTCTTAATGGAGAAATTTTTCACTTCTGTCTCAAATACAACTAAGTAATCATGTAAATAAATACAAATGAAAGCTACCAAAGGCAATATTTCATTCATAACAGTGATGGGCATGTAAGGTTCAAGGTCTTTCAATTAACTTGATAACCAAGGACAATAGTATGGTAATCTATTTAGGAGCAGCAGAGATTTAAAATCAGAATATGCAGGAAGAAAACGTGGCTGCCCCAATTGTCAAGTAGTGATTTCTTCCTCTATAGTAAAATTAATGAGAAGCATATTTGGTACTGAAATCATCTAAGGACATTTCTCTCCATTTTGTATATTCCTTTTCAGGCTTTTCTCCTGAGATTTCTCATCTATATTCTCTTGGGTTTAGCTTGCCAGACTTTTGCTTAGTGTGTATGTTCTGTTGGTCCTGGAATATAAATTAAAATGTCACAGGCATTTTATCTTATACATCTGATGGTATGAGCCAGAGCGGAGGCCTGTCCTGGTTTCAGCTGAGGTGGAGCTAATTTTCTTCCTGGTAGCAGGTATAGTGCTGTGTTTTGGATTTGGGATGAAAATAAAGTTGCTAATACACTGAAGTTTTTAGTTGCTGCTAAGCAGTCAAGGAGCGTTCAGCTTCTCACGCTGCCCTCCTAGTGAGTAGGCTGGGGGTGCACAAGACCCTGGGAGGGGGCACAGCCAGGACAGCTGACCCAGACTGGCCAAAGGGATGTTCCATACCGTACAACATCATGTCCAGTATATATATTCAGTATGTAAATGAGGGAGTTGGCTGGGGAGGTACCGCTGCTCAGGAACTGTCTGGGAATCAGTTGGTGCATGGTGAGCAATTGTATTGTGCATTACTTATTTTGTATATTCATTATTATCATTACCGTTACTATTATTATTATTATTATTATTATTAT
>NW_010534652.1:697-1110 GCF_000687285.1 Phaethon lepturus | reverse complement strand
AACACAAGGGCCGTCAGTCCCTACGTCCTGCGGCTCCGGGAGGCCCAGCCCCGGCCCGGCTGGGTGAGTGCTGAGCTCCTCCATCCCGGGAGATGCACCGGGCCTGGGCGGTGCAGGATCTGGCCCTTTTTGGGGCTGAATCCCACCCATCTTGGGGCTGGATCTGACCCCCTGTAGGGATGGAGCCCACCCAGCTTGGAACACAAGGGCCGTCAGTCCCTACGTCCTGCGGCTCCGGGAGGCCCAGCCCCGGCCCGGCTGGGTGAGTGCTGAGCTCCTCCATCCCGGGAGATGCACCGGGCCTGGGCGGTGCAGGATCTGGCCCTTTTTGGGGCTGAATCCCACCCATCTTGGGGCTGGATCTGACCCCCTGTAGGGATGGAGCCCACCCAGCTTGGAGCTTAGTCTGATCC
>NW_010534652.1:0-214 GCF_000687285.1 Phaethon lepturus | reverse complement strand
CCCCACGGTGAGGGGTTACCCAGACACCCGCCCCACTATCTCCCTGGGGTTTGACACCTCCGCTTCTCCTCCCAGCTGGGCCGTAGCCGGACATCCAGGCTCACGGACCTTTTCGCCAGGATCAAGGAGCGTTTCAGGGGCCTCTTCCAGTGCAGCAGGATCTGGATCCGCGACAAGCTCAACCTCAAACCACCCAAACCCTGAGCGGGCGACG
>NW_010534651.1:0-7274 GCF_000687285.1 Phaethon lepturus | reverse complement strand
CGGCTGCAGGCCGTCTGCGGGGCCTGGTTAATGCACAGCGACGGGCTGCGGTGCTTAAGGTGCCTGTGGGTGTCCTGCCTTGTGGCTTAGGCCGGTTCTCCGAAGGTGCTGGTGGCCAGCTTTGCCACGCTGCAGCCCCCTAAACATGCGGGAATGATGCTGCTGGCTTGCGGGGGCAAGGGTTTCCTTTTGGGGACAAGGTTTACCTTCTCCTCAGGGCCGCAGTCTTTGGGTTTTGGAGAGCAGGCTGGCATAGGTCTTCCCCCAAGCGTAAACACAAAACAGCGACGTGTCCATTCTTAAATATGCCTGTGTATGAAGCCACCCATCTGCTAGACCTGCTGCTCTGGTTCCTGCTTGTCCTGAAACTGGTCAGGTCGGACCCTCAGGAAAGTGTGGGTGACAGCGTTAATGTATGTTGCGATCCAAAGTGATGGCTGCTGTTGCTTTCTGCCACTTGAGATGTGTGCCGAAAGTATGGCTTTTAAGGTGTCCATGCAGCTCTGCCTGCATTTCTGAACAAAATGTCAGCTATCCCACAGAACTGCACGTTTCCTATTTTCAGTCCTAGTGGAGTATTTGATGCCAGTACAAATAATCACTAAAAATAGAAAGGGGGGAAGCAGCCGCTGGTTTTGTTTCTTCCAGAGACCAAAATGAACTTGGTTTTCCAGTGGTCACTGGTCCATCTGACTGCGCAGAGCAGTATGGTGGGTTGGCTGCAACGTATGCTGTCACTTGGCAAAATCGCATTGCCTGTTCGCACAAATTAAAGTGTAAAGAACAAAGTTCCGGAAGAAATTAAGAGTTTAACTTGTTTACATAGACATCTGTGGAGCAGAGTTCAAACACGACCATCTGGAGTTGTATTGCTGCCACTTCTGATTATCAGAAATAACGATCTGGGAGAGCAGCTGCCAGCTTTGCTCTGTCGTAGGTCAGCTCTGAGCAGTGTCCACTTGGCCCTTCCAAGAGAGTGCGTAATCGGTCCCACGTCCACCGAGATGGGACCGGCTTCGGGCTCCTGTCTTTCAAGTGGAAATTTCCATATCCTGTGTTTCACATGCTTTCTGAAATTTGAACAAGGGTGAACAATGCTGGCAGCTCCCATCAGAAACTTGCCTAAAAGGGTGAAAATAACGTAATGACACACTGAGCATCTCGATAGGAAGTTTGCAGTTGTCTCTTGAGCAAAGCATACAAACACTTGTAGCTACTGCTTTTAGTCGCCTTGTGCAAAGGGTGTCACAAAGCATTTTTGTGTGCCCAAGGCAGCAGGCTTAGACTTTCATGATTAAAATAGAGACTTCTGCAGCTGACAGATGCCATGCTGGGAGTGTGAACCAAACTGTGCTCAAAGATTTGTTAAAAGAAATACGGTTACTTGTGAGCCAACCAACTCGATGTCCTTTCTCTTGCTTTTCTAGGATGGCTTCTGTCGCTTCTTCAACAGACACGACTCCCAGCCGGCTGACCAGAGCAGTACCATAAGCAATGCGATCATGGCCGCAGCAGGGTTTGGAATAGCAGGATTGGCTTTTCTCTTGGTGGTGCGGTAGGCTAATGAATGGATCTTGCCACAGGAAAGTACTCTCAAAACTGACAATTTACCAGATTTCACTCTATTTTCTATAGAACAGACCCTCTAAGAAGAAGTTTATATTTTTAAACTGGCTCGGAAAACTGTCTCACCAAATCCTTGGCTATAAACTGCTTCACTCGCTATCCAGTAACAGCACAAACAAATGTGTACTAAGCCACCATTTGTGCATGTTCAAAACCTGTTGTCTCCAAATATCCTCTGGACTTTCTTTTTGAAGGTTTAACCTAAACTTTAGCACGGTTCATGTACTGTAACTTCTGAGTGCTCAATGTTATGCTAGGAAAATGTTATGGTGGACTTGCTACTAAACGCTCTGTTTGAGACGTCTTACTTACATGGAGGCAAGTCTTCGAACCCGCCTTCCATTAATACTGTAAAGTGGGCAAACGTTGACTGTGATTTAACATGATTTATGGCTTTGAATGCAGTGCACGGCACTTGTTACCGAAAGGCAACTCATTGGTTGATTTAGAGCAATTAGTGCCCGTGATGCAAGAGGCATTAGGGCTTAATATAACATAAGGCTGATTTCATTACACTACAAGAAGATAAGTATTGATACAGGACGGTAATGGCTGCAGTACTGGTTCTTACTGAAAGGAAAGGAATTTAAATATTAAACCTTAATTGGTATATTGAAATCCAGTGGAGGCTGGAATTTCTCTGGATTTCCTTGACAAAACGAGAATTTCCATATATGTTAATATATTTTTTGAAGTATTTATCACTGTATAATACTTGTAGCCATGACATCTTTATTTTTGTTTAAAAGTTAATGCTGGTTCTTGTCACTCTAGTGCGTATCAAGCATTGTCTTGTTTGAGTAATATTTCACCCTATTTTCAACATGCTGTGTATTTCTTTCAATGGTTGTACAAATTGCCTTATGTTTCTGGTAGCTTTTAATAACGTTCCTGGGTTACTCATAGCGTGTACAATTTTACTATGGTGACTTCAAAGGTGAATAAATGTTAAGTATTTTTATTTTAAAAAACTTAACTTTCTGCTTATTTGATCGGATGGGTGATGGTACTCAGATGGTGGGTGTTTCAGTGGTTACCTGAATGCGTCAGTTTTTACCCATCTTCGTGGTGCTTTGACCTGAAACGAGGAGCTGTGCAGCACCAGAGCAGCGTGATACCAGTCTTCCTGGCAGAGGAGTCCTGCAGTCAGAACTAGGGCTAAGACAGCCTGAGGGGAAAATCCAGTCCAAAAGACCCATCTTTACCACTGTGACTGGAAATAACCCGGTGGTTTTGTAGGCCAAAACTTTCCAAAGTTTACTAACATAGTTGGGTACAGACAGGCTCCTGTGAGAGCTGCCCTTGCTTGTAGAAAGCAGCAAGAACTCCTTGTTTCTTCTCTGCTAAGGCTTGCTGTTACCTCTCTCTTCACACATGCATGCTTTTTTACTGAAACTGGAGTTTCTGATACGAGTTATGATAATGACTGAGCAATAGGTGACGGAGTTCAGCCTTCTCAGATTAGTAATACTGAGCAGCTCTAATTTTTGGGGGTTTTGGGCTTAACTCTCTTAAAAAGCCATCTCATGCTCTTGTCTCCAACATTCCTACAGATGTTTCTGTAGCACTGGTGGCACTGCTGCCTGTTAAACGGTGCAAGCCCGTTGTTCAGCCTCCCTCCCGGGCCGCCCATCAGCCCACTGCTTGGCCCTTCAAGAGGGCATGCCCCTTCGTGGGAAGAGCACCCGGTGGGCGGCAGACTTCCTCTTGGGAAAGCTCAGCCTGGCAACTGGGTTGGCATCGCTGTGGCCGGCAGCGGCCACCCTGCTTCTCCTTCTGCTGCCACTTGGCCTGGGGGGAAGCATGTGGCGGGGGCTGCGGCCCCGCGCTGGACAGAGCTACGTTGTGCCGACTGGCTGCAGATGCAGGGAGAAGGACAAAAAGGGACATTCAAGGGATGGTAAGTCCCGCGGAGGCGGGAAGGAGCTGGCGGTCCTCCCCCTCGCACCGCCCGCTCTGAACAAACGTCTGCTTGTTCTCTGACTTCCAGTTCCCTAAACTCTGGCTTGACTTCTCTCAGCAAAAGGATTAAGACCCTGCAGCACAGGACCGTCATGCTCCGTTCCTCTCTTGAGTTCCCAAAGGGATGGTGCCTGCTTCAGCGGCAGCTGGATGCTCTTGGGGTCTGCCTCCAGTTCTCCTGGGTGGCCAGGAGGCTGCGGTGCCTGAAACTTTGGCTGTGGTGGGAGTGAGCTGGCTGGTGCTGGGAAGTGAAGGTAGTTTCCAAACTCTGGCATGCTTAGGGGGATGTATGCTGAAAAGCATGGCAAAGGGCAGGGCAAGAAATGCTCTAAACAGAGGTCAAATGTTGCATGGAAATATCCTGCTGTGGATCTCAATGTCTCTCCAATATCAAGCAGGACAAAGATAAAATACCAGTATCTTGATTTCCAGTGTAACCTGATCTGGCAGGCCCCACAAAAGCAATAGCAGAGAGGATATTATGCTGTTTTTTACAGCATGCTCTGGAAAAGAGAAGAAAACAGTTTGGAAATGTCCTCGAATAAAGTCACATCAGCCTTTGGTGTAACCTTGACCCCTTACAAGGCGCAGCTTGGAGACTGTCTGCCACTCTTCCTTGGCCTGGGAGAAGCTGGGAGTAGGTTTCCTTGGAGCTAGAAGAACTGGGGGTAATTTAGGAAAGCTGTAAGGCTGTCGGGAGACTGCAGCGCAGCTCAGCAGCATAGAAGCAATGCTGCCTGTAGCTTCCTGACGCCTGGAGCTGGGCTGCTCAAGTCTCTGCCTGTGCCTGCGGGTGCTCTGCTCAGCCACCCTGAGAGCAGTGGGCACAGCCCAGGCTGCCGGAGCCTGGCACAGGGCGGTAACCTGCCTTTCCCAGCTGGAGCCACGCTCCCCGAGCTGTTCTGCTGCTGTGGGGACCGTGGTGATGTAGGATTGAAGACCAGAGCTTAAATTACTGGAGTCCTATTGATTTCAGGGCAGTTTAGACTAACTTACACTTGCATGACTCTTCTGACTTCTTAAATTTTTTTTTTTTCAGTTTCAGCCTGACTGTTTGTCTCAATGAAGTCCTGTATTTCAATTGAAAACTGCTGCTCATCCTCTTTTTTTGCTTCAGCAAAGGGAAGCAAGACGCTGCTGTTCCTTTCTCTAAATGCAGAAGGAGAGTAGGTGCTGTTTAAGCACAAGGCTGCGTCTAATCCTCATGACGGTTTCCAGCCCTTCAGCGCTGGTGTACTTCCCGGGCAGGTGGTGGACGCGACAGGACGCTAGGTCCTACCTAGCAATTAGCGCGCAGTAATTGCTGCAGGTTCCGCCGGGGCCGCAATGTACCTACGCCTGCAGAAGCCATCAGTCCTGGGTTGCTTTGAGGCACCCGAGTGCTGGGCAGGGCCTCGTGCTCGAGGGGAGAGGAGAGAAGTGAAGGTGCTGGCTGAGCTGCCGCCGTCGCCTGGCTGCCCATGCCCGTTCTGCGTCTTTCCTGCTCTGCGGTGTACGGAGACCTTTGCAGGGCTGAGAGGCGGAGAAGGCGGCATTGCCGGCTTACAGCGGTGTTCACAGCGGTCTTACTGGAGCCGTTAGTGTTACCCGCTGGCGCTGCACCTGCTCCCCACACGGTTCCCTTCTGAGGGGCATCCATTGCTACCACGGGAAAAGGCTGCCGTGCTGTTGCAGGAGCCCAGCTGCCTTCTTGTTAAAGGAAAGGGAAATCTATTCATTGGGCTTCTGAAGAGGGTTGAACTAGCCAGTGTGTTTCTTTTTGACTTGGAAAAAATGAGACGCTGTTAGAGCTTAAAAAATGGGAGTTGCAGAATCGTGTTATATGGCAGTTTGTGAGCTGCTTTGCTGTGGTATGCAAAAAATCTGGTCTGGCATGTCTCGCTGAAGGAATTGGTGCTGGTGCTGTGTCCTTTTCTGCCCACGCATGCTGCCGTATCAGGGGGTGCAGCATGGGTCGTACCTGCAGGGTGATACCGAAGCACGCGTAGGACGGGAGAACCCTGTTACAAGTGACTAATTGGACAGCTAAAAAACCCCAGAATCATTGGAAGGAAAAAAGATCAAGTGTGTGGCATTTATTCACATAATTTTACTTCTTGTGTTCATTCAGTTTCGATAATGAAAACAAACTTCTGGGTTTCACTTCTGTTTCTCTGGCTACCTTCTGTACCAGACTCGAGTGGGTCATCCTTGCAATGACATGATGCGGTGTGGCAGAGCAGGCACAGCTGGGAAATGACTTGCTTTCAGGTTTAAAAAGAGTCAGTGTAATTCCTTCATAAATGCTGCTGGTATTGGGAGCACTTAAAAAAGTTACCTTCAAAGTTTAACAGCTGTCCTGTCACAAATTGAAGCTCTAAAATAAGACCAGAGTTTAAAAAAAGAAATAAAATCCTGATTTACTTGAAGTCATATGTAGGAAGTCTAAAAATCAGCTCTGTGCTGAACTAACAAGATCATTTTGTTGGGTATTTTTCTCTGCCTGGGCTTGGTCTATTTGTTTTATTCAAATGAGATGAGGGAGGACCTGGCTTTCCTTGTCACATAGGTCTCCATTCAAACAGGCCATTTGTTTCTGCCCAACCTATGATAAGTTTCTAGCACTGCAGCCTGTAACTGATACTCACAAATTGGCAATCTTGCACTTTCTGGATGTTCCCCCATTTTGTGTCTGAGCTGACGTGCATTACATGTTTCTGTTAGTTAAGAATTAAACCTGTTGTTTTAGTGGTCTAATTCAGTAGAGAACCATGCCAGCTATCCGGCTGACTGAAATCCATGATGTCCTGTAGTAAAAGACATCACAGCACAGGGAATTAAAAAAGCCTCTCTGCAGAGAGCCACTGTAGGCACAGCAGAAAGTTTGTGCTCTCTGGATTTAATCCCTGTAATGATTCTGACCTGTGACAATAGTTCACTGAGGGAGTTCCTGTGTTTGACCCAGCCTGCTCTTTTGTTTGTCTCTGAACAGCTCAGCACATGGTAAGTAACAGCAGGAACCCCACACCCTGCTTATAGCTTTTGGATACTGTCTCTCTCTCTCTTCCCCCCCCACCCAATAAAACGTGGCTTGTCCCCAGCGGGGTCTGTGGGGAGGGATGGCCTGGCTCAGTCTAACCGCGGGGAAGTAGTCCCTGCTGCATCGCACCTTGGGGAGGACCAGGTGCGGTAGCTGGAGCTCTGCTGCGGGCAGCCTGCTCTGCAGCCTGGCAGCAAAGCCAGGAGCTCTCGCTGGCACTTTTCCTTTGCAATGCATAATAGTAAAAGTGCAAAAGCGCTTGGCTTCATCAAAGCGCGAGAGAGAAAGCACTGTCTGTAGTGTGCTGAGCTAACGGGCCGGTTGGCTTCTTCCTTGTAGCTATTCGTGTCTTTAGAAGAATCCCAGACTGTTGTAATTAATTTCTAAACATTAATTATGAAGCTTTATGATGAGCGCATTGGAAACTCCTAAAATAGAGGCAGGGCCCTGTGGATCCGGTGGGGAGTCAGTGCGGGGCAGGCAGTGTTAACTCTTGTCCCTCCGGGAGCTGCCAGCAAACGCTTACTCAGCGCCCGACCTCCTGGCACTTAGGCTGGACCCTCCTGCTCCTCGGCTGGACGCAGCTGCTTTGTGCCCTCACCAGCCTGGCGCTTCCCCACCTCCCGAGAGCGGGGATGCGCTCCCCGAGGCCCCGGCAGCCTGCCTG
>NW_010534650.1:0-2657 GCF_000687285.1 Phaethon lepturus | reverse complement strand
CAAAGCTTAATAACACAACAACTTAGTTAAATACTTAACAAAATTCTCTAATTACACACACAGATATAGATATAGAGACATATAAAGGTATACCTGTTAAAAAGTTCCCCTTGAGTTCAGTGAAATATGTCGAATGCCTTTGCATTTCTCAGTGGGCGAGGGTTGAGTCTCAAGGAGTGGGGGTTTCAGACGGTCTTCGGCGATGGTCCTCTGAACTTATTGCAAACTTAAGAGTTCACGAGCTCTGAGGTGCGTCCCACTCAGAGGGAGATGCTGGTCGCAGCCCGCTGTGGTCCAGGAGAGCTCAAAGGGCCTCACTTGGGGCCGCTGTTTATAGGGTTGGGAGATAATTGACTTTAGGCATCAGGGAACTTCCATCCTGGCTGCAACCCAGACAGGTAATTTCTCAAGTCTCCAGTAACACTGGTACCATTTGTTCCAGGGCTGTCAGGAGATGATTAGTTAGTCCTGTTCTTGTTCCTCACCCTGATCAGGCAACCGCATTCCTGGTACAATCAGTGCCATTCCCCACCTCAGCTATGCAAGAGTGCTTGGTACGGTCGAGGGGCTCTCAACCGCCAAACTCTTTGCATAAAGGCCAAGGCTTGCCAGGCAACTGAATTGCTCAGGTCAGAGTGGCCTAGGAACAAGGCGAAGAGGAAGGGGGGAAATGCACCACCACAGAAAGCGATGGAAAAATATTTTTCCTTTTATGTTGGAAAATACATGAAGATTTTTGAGATTTCTATCTGAAAAGTTTTTGAAAATTCAGTGAAATGGAGAGCAGATACTTATAAATAGATTTTGAGAATAATACTGCTTGCTGTGGATCTTCAAACCCAAATCTTCTTTTTAACAGACCAGTCATTTTCTCTGTCGTTCTCATTTGTGCAGATGTGGTGGGTTGACCCAAGCTAGTAGCTAAGCACCACACAGCTGCTGGCTTACTTCCCCCCCCACCAGTGGGACACGGGAGAGAATAGAAGAGCAAAAGCAAGAAAAATGTGTTGTGATAAAGATAATATATATAAAAGCAGCTAAGGAAAGAGGAAGAAGAAAGAAAAAAACAACAAAAAAAGACAATGCAAAGGCAATCACTCACCACCTCCTACAAGTAGACCGAGGCCCAGACAGTCCCTGAGCAACAGCTACTTATCCAAAACCCCTTTCCCCCCTGGTTTTATTGCTGCTGCATGATGTTATATAGCGTGGAATATCCCTTTGGTCAGTTCAGGTCAGCTGTTCTGGTTGTGTCCCCTCCCAACTTCTTGTACACCCCAACCTATGCGCTGTAGGGCAGAGTGAGAAACGGAGAAAGCCTTGACACTGTGTAAGCACTGTTCAGCAATAGCTAAAACATTGGTGTGTTATCAGTCAACACTGTTTTGATCACTAATCCAAAACAGCACTGCGCTACCACAGCTCTCTTCCTCCTGAACATCTCTACTACCCATGATGGGCTCCAAGCTGTCTGTGGATGACATTGTGCATGTTGAGATTGTCAGAGGTGGCTTTGGAGGGACTGCAGGTGCCAGCCAGCTGAAGTCCTGAGCAATCCCCTTTGTGCTGGTGGTTAGCACCATGCAGGCTGCTATGAAGAAAATTAACTCCATCCCAGCCAGACCCAGTACAGCAGATAACTGATTTTTTTTTTTGTATTTTTGCCACCACATGGTATCAGGACTGCTTGAATTTTGGGTTTTTTTTTTTTTTTTACTTTTCTGTGGTAAGCTTGTCCTTTCATAGAGGATGTTATATGGGTGTTTCCTGAAGTTCCTTTTTCTTCTACTTCTGGCAGGCTTTCCCTTTTTTTCTTTATCAAAAATGAATGCTTCTTTTTCCTTTGAGTTGTTTTGAATTAATACATGTAGGTAATGTTAGGTGAGCTTAGTACATTAAGATTTTTATGTGGTGGCTGGATTTTAAGAAGTTTTGGATGCTAACTTTCAGAGTATTTTTCTGTCTTTTCAGGTCTCTGGATGGCAGGCTGAAAAGAAATGCAGTTTTAAGAGGTATGTCTCATGTAGCCCAAAATATTCCTGACTAGCATATACGCTAATGATAAAGCCACTCCTTTGAGGAGGGGTCTCTTTGGTTGTCCTCTGTTTCTGTGAGTCTACTCTAATAAGTTTTCTTTGCTGGAATCTCTGAAATCTGCTTCTTCAAACCTGTTTCGTTAGTGGCATAACTTTACTGAAGAGGTCTGTAATAGTCTACTTTTACCCTTCTGTTTGCTAATTTTAACAAGACATTACCTTAGTAAAGTAATGAATGAGGATACTTGACCGACACATGTCCACCCCCTTCCACCCTCTCCTGTTGTGGATTTTCTTTAAATTGGGAGTCTACTCCAAATACTTTTTGGAGTAGAGATTCCTCTACTCCATCCCTTGCTTGAATACTTGGGCTATCAGGCACCAATACTGTGCTCAGCCTCAGTGTGGTATAACATAACATAACATAACATAACATAACATAACATAACATAACATAACATAACATAACATAACATAACATAAGGTGATTTAGAAGCAAGTAGAAGAAATACTAGTCTGTGTTCAAACAATCATTTGGCATACTGGCTGGATATTTGGATCTGATTGGTTTTTGTTTTGGTTTTCATGTTCCGTTGTCCTGGTTTCAGCCAGGATAGAGCT
>NW_010534649.1:6664-9915 GCF_000687285.1 Phaethon lepturus | reverse complement strand
TTCGGGCTTCTTGTTTTTGCAGCGGCAGGGACCTTCGAAACGCAGGGAAAGGGCAGTGCCAGAAGCCCTGGAAGCGGATGATGGGATGCTGGCAGGTAGTGTTGCTGGAGAAAGCTTTTTGGAAGCAGGTTCTTGCTGTGCTGCTCCCAGGAGCTGTTGGGTTCTGTGAAGTCGCGATTCCACGCGCCCCGATCTGCAGCAGGCGTTTCTGTTTGCACCGGGTGTTACAGGGGTGTAAACCAGCCAAAACCACATTTAACTTCAGGCACTTTGCTCTGCACAGATACTTCTCCAGCTCTGTCTTGCCACAGAAAGGCTTGTAAAGAGGTAGCAATTGATTAGAATTAGTTGCAGTGAGTTGCTGTTCATGTAAGCTGTCTAAAGGATGAGCCGGTCTTCAGATTTTTGTGGTTTTGCTCCGTTCTATTTCTAGCTCCATTAAATCCATTTTTACCCTCTTCTCCTCTGAAAGATAAACGAGTAAATGCCGTAACAAGGGCACACTTAAGGAAAAATGAAGCGTGACTATAAATATGAGTGACCCAACTAAAAGAAAGGTCATATACGAGACATTACCCAGTAGTGCTCATTAAGGAGGGGTATGAGGGTGTAATTTAGCTTCCCGGTTTACCTGCGTGTTTAGTAAAGCCGGTCAGAGGACCCGTGGAGAGAGGTAAGAGATGTAGAGGGAAACTTTCCTTTCCCATGTGTTTCCATTCTGCATGTCCATACAGCGGGTGAAGTGGAAGAGTGATTTTGATACCGATGGTTAGCTGTGGTGCGCTTAGGATTTTGGGGAAAAAAAATATTCCTTGCTTTGCGGGGGAAAAGAGGGAGCTGAACGACGGCTCTTTGCAGCGTGACCCTCGTGGTGCTTCTGTTTGGAGAAGGCAGGGCTGTTTGCTTTTTTGCTCCTTGGCATGTGCTGAGCAAACCTGCACCGAAATGTTTGCAAAGCGTGTGAAAGTTTTTCACCCTTGTGCAATCTGGAGCCTGACCTGAAATTTGGAGTTCACGTGCTGAGGCTGGGTGCAGAAAACCTCCCATCGCCCAGCCCAGGGCCGGTGGTTTCTGCTCGAGGCACACGCACAAAGAAGGAGAATATCCAGAGTTACTTAAGAAAGCAAATGCCTTGCAGACAAGCTCGTGTGTTGGTAAGGCAGCTCCTACTACGTGGGGCTGGGAAGGAGTTTTCAGTGGGGTGTTGGACGTAACGGTGCCTTTCAAGGCTTTGCTGTGCACGGGGTGAGTTGCCACCAGCACCAGCATGTTTCTGCCTGTCGATGTCTCTGCTCGTGCCCATTTTCCTGCCTAATGTATAGAGACTATATATTCTATATATATTGTATGTAGAATTATTATTTATTTGTAATTATTATTATCTATCATTATATATTATTTATATATTATAAACAACATATATTCTATATAATATGTATTCTATATATCATATAGAACATATATAGAATACCTGCTCTTCAGGTATTCATGCAAGTGTGGAAATGCATCCAAATCATGTCAGGAAGAAATGGCAGTATAGAGAAATCCCTCCTTATGGCAGGAACAAAGCGGATGGGGATTTATCTTGGAGATGAACTGGGCTTTTCTCGTTTTGCTTTTCCTGCCATGAAATTCAGGTCCCTGAACCTAAGAGGTTGCTCTACTGGTCTGTACCATCTGGGGGAGGTGCAGTAATAAAACTGTTTAAATTTTCCTTTGTCTTTTGGAGGGACAGTGATTTAATTCCCCGGGTGCCAAGGCTTCTTTTGCTTTGTTCATACCTGGGTTTGAACAGTTTTCTTTCTTCCTTTCCTTGCTCAGGGCTGCGGTTTCGGAAGGCTCTCGAGGAGATGTAGTGTGTGCACACACCATGTGAAGTCGACAGGGGCTGAACTTCAAAGTGAAGCATGTGAATAAATATTATCCTGACTTGAGGCTACTATTTATTCTTTTTCTTCCGAAACAAAACAAATTCATACATGCCTTCTCGAGACCTGGAATTAATTGTTCTTTTTTCCCGCCCCCCCACCATGGCAATGGCAGCACTATAGTATTTACTTTGCTTTGCTTGGATGATGATCTTCTCTGTCTCTCTCAAGTGTATGGGTTTTACTGTTTTGCAGCCTTTTTTGAATACTAGGGGGGAAATACTGTAACCAGGGCCAAGTCCCTCTGCTCTTGCTTGCGTGGCTTCCATGGGTCGCCAACGGACCAGACCCCTGCGTGATGGGAGAGCCCAGGAACATGATGTGAACCCAAACCTGAACTTTGGAGGATCAGGAGGGTGTTTGCTTCGGGGTCCTGGAACATGGCGGTGCCAGGGCTAAGTACTTTGCTGTGGGATTTGCTCCCTGGAAGTGTCTGCAGCTGGCAAGTCCTTGTGTCCCAGGTCTCCAAAAGAAACAAGTAAATTTGTGTCCAGACAGCCCATCTTTGTAGAGCTTGACTTGCAAAAGGTGTTGAGTGCATGTCTTCTGAAAATTGGTGTGGGTGATACTGCCTCAAGCCATGCACCCAAATCCACCAGGTCTTTAGATGATTTCTAGTTGTCTTGTGTGGGCGAGAGCTGGAGTGTTGCTGTGGTATCACTGCCTCAGATGCCTCTCGCTGTCTGGTTCAACTCTCCTCCACAGGTCCATGCAGGGAAAGCCTTCATGCATAGAAAATAATAAAATAAAATTATGCCATCAAATGTTTTATGTATGAGGAGGCACGGGCTGTCAATAATCCTCTATGTTTTTTAATGCAAACTCTCTCGGCGTTTCTGCTAGTGGCTGATGACACCAATTAATTTTATTGTTTGGAAATAATCTTCTGTGGTGTGTGATTTGCACGGCCCTAGCCTTATGGTTTCTAATGATTTCTCTATTAATTTCACTGCTGCAAATAAGCTGAAGATGCCTTTCAAGTGGAAGGGGAAACATGACCTAATACCATGGATAAAATATTAGCAAGAGCAAATTAAATCCCGGTTAGCAGTGGTAGGACCCCAGCCGCTAAAGACAGAAGAGCCACTGAAGCATAGCAATGAGCAAAGAGCTGCACATGCTGCGTATGGATACACAAGAGTGTGGAGCAGTAACTTTCTGAACAGCTTTAAAATTAACGTAGAATCAGTGTTTTTATCCCTTCCTTCTCCAGCTGGCTGTTCCTTGGTCAAAAAAGAGTTGACGCTGATAAATTAAGTTTGTGTGCCTCCCTGTGCGCTAGAAAGGCTGCAGCCAGGCTTGCCCAGCTGTAGCGGTGGTCAT
>NW_010534649.1:624-6633 GCF_000687285.1 Phaethon lepturus | reverse complement strand
TCCTGCTTCTCGGTCTGAAGATGGGTCTGATGAGAGCTCTGCTGCAACGTTGCCTTCGTCACCTCCACGAAGGAGCTCCTTCTGTCCCGCAGCACACTGGTGATGAGCGGTGGGTAGTACCATTTATTTTCGTGATTTTTCAGCATCGCAAGCCTTGTGGATGTCCTCAAGCTGTGTCCTTTTGTACGATCTGCACCTATCTTGCAGAAGCCCCAAAAGGAAGATTTATGTGCAAGATTTCCAGTGCAAACTGGGGTTAATGAGTACTTTGTCATCTGCAAGTCCTCCTTTGCAACACGTGGGTGCTAGCGAGTGTGCTTCGAGGGGCTGGGAGAGGAGCCGTGGTTTACAGTAATCGTCAGCCCTAGGTAGGGTGAGGAACAGAGCTTTTTAGTAACGGCGTTGTGGAAATGTTTAGGTAGATCCTGAGCAGGCACTGCTGCACACACACGTACCCACGAAGAGCTGCGTGGAGAGCGTCTTTACCTTCCAGCGAGTCTTGCTGGCTACTCTGAACCTGTCCCAAAATCAAAGAAATAAAAGAAGATTAAAATTATGAGGAGGTCACATGAAATTGTCAGTCTTCAGTCTTTGGGAGAAGTCTGTACCCACTGTGTGGCTGTTGGTGTGCTCGCGGCTGGGCCTGACTTTCTTCATCCGTTTCCTTCTGGCAGGAAAAAATGTTCCTGTCGTGCACCAAAATATCATCACATCAGTATTGCCTAAGTGAAGCAAGAAGGGGAGAAAAAAATAATCAATGCAGGTTGTGACCAAAATATTTATGTGAAGATTTATATAAATATGCAATTATTTATTGCTTTAATATTTTAGTCGCTGTGCTGCGGAGCTTTGTGGTTCCTGCATGGAAATATGAGGCAAAAGAGTTGGTAATGAAGGATACGGACTTCAGGGCTGTCGGCTGGGGAAGGACGAGAGGGGCTGAGAGCTCGGCAGAGCGCCGGGCGCTTTGTGGCGAGGGAGCTGGAGGCAGGGAAGTGCTGGGGCCGGGCTGGCCGCGGGGTTAGAGCTGCGCTTAACCCTCTGCTCGTTCTTCCCTTAAACGCCTCGTTAGGTGCAGGTGGGCGGGCGGGCGCTGGGCTCCGGCGCACCACGGCAGCGCTGCTCGCCTTGGCTGGGTTCATTGCTGGGCGGTTCGTTCTTGGATGGCAGCCTGTGAGGCATTTCAGGAATTTCGTTTTCCTCCCTACGTTTTTCATGGCGAAAACATACGTAAACACCAAGCTTCCACAGAACCGCATCATTACAGCGTGGACAGGAAGAAAATAATACAGTGAACTATATATAAAATAGTTGCCAGGAGGGATGGGCTGACCCAGGGAAGGTGTCTGTGGTGCTGCTGCCGGGCTGCTCGGGACGGCGTTTCGGTGAGAACGTGCTTCCCCGGCGGGGTCCCCGCAGCCACGGCCGCCTGCCTCCGCTGTCGCTTTTCCCCAGGAGTGCCGTTGCCTTCACTCGGGCACAGAAGATCCCTCAGGCCCATCCTGCTCTCCGGCAGCCAAAATGCAAAGCGATGCCCCGGCTGCTTCGTCTGCCCCGGGAACTGGCATCGGAAGCCTGAGCCGTCTTTGAAACGGTGATAAAATGCTTACGGTCGGATGAAAGTCTGAGCATGAGATTTCTGCTGGCCTTGGGTTTCTCTGCATGGGGTTCAGGCTTACAGAGGGAAGCCAAGCCCTCCTGAAGGGTGAGGGCTCGAAGCTCTTATGGCTCTGACTTCATGGGGGAAGTTACCAAAATTCAGTGCCTGTTCTTTTCTGAGTCACAAACTGAAGCTGTCAGGTTTTTTTTTTTCCCTTTGCTCTTTGAGGAGTTTTGCCTTTTTGTTTTTTTTTTTTTAAGAAATTAGTTGTCAGCAAAAGCAAAAAGGAAAAACCACCCAAAAAAGTCAAAGTCACTGGTGCTGCCCACTGCTCTGGTTGTACCTCTGCTGCCAGAGCAAACCCAAGCCAGCAGAGCAGGCTAGGATGTCTTTTCCTCCATCGCCGTTGCTGTGAAGGGAGCATGCCAACTCTGGTTCATAATTAATAGCTTTCCAGCCTGTTTCTGCTGGGAGAACAACGAGGACATTGAGAGCGGGTCCATGCTGGCCGCGCTGCGCGGTGGCCGCTGAGCGAGCCTGAGCCTCGTGCCTGCTCCGAGTCCCCTTCGTTTACGCTCCCGGATCCGTGCCTCCTGCCCGGACAGCCCTCCTCTGACTAAAAACTACCTTAGACACAGGATTAGGCATAAATAGTGGTGTAGAACTACGGTGATATTTTTCCCCATGATGCTTTCTTTTCGTTTCGCTCCCTTATGGACTCTAATCTTCCAGTAGTATAAGAAGTGAGGAGTAATGGAGCTATTGGCCTTTTTAAATATGTATGAACTTCTCAGGAAAGCGGGAGAAATAAGGAGCAACAGAGGCAGATAACAGATGCGAGATGGTCTCTCAGCCATCATCTGACATGCGTGGGGTTTTTTTTTCCTGGTGTCCTAACTCATTATTCATAGGCAAAGCATAATGTTTCTGTTCTTTTCAAGTATAGAATTTTTTTTTTTTAAAGAGGGCTGTATCTGGGACACAGCTGTGATTATACCACAGAAAGCTGATCATGCAGTTCCTACCTCTGGCTTGCTGGGTTTTTCCTACCGGTAAACAAAGATGCTTTCTGCCTCTTGCTGGGGTCACTCTGGAAGGTGACTCAGTAAAATGGTCTCTGTGGGATATGGTGGTTTTTGCGACAGACCTGCACATACAGATATATTTGTTGTGGTGGTCAGGTTTGCCTTCTGAGAGTGGAACGGGTCTGTCCCATCTCCATCATTTTTGTCCCTCCAGCTGAACGCAGCGGGGCTTTTGCCGAGACGCAGGGCGGATACTCCGAGTTGCTTCCATTCACGCTTTGCTTTGTGGATAAACGACTGTGTTATTCCCAAATACTGGCATAAACAGCGGAGGTGTACGGGAACGAGCTCTGCTCTGCAGGTAATTCTGGAGGCATCCGGGGAGGTGTGCGGATTAGCCGTGCCGGGGACGGACCCCGGCACGGGCTGCCTGGTGCGCTCACAACAGCAAAGCGTCTTTCTGGCTGTCACGACAGCGCTGGCAGCCAGCGGATTACAGCAGGCAAAATGGTGCTGGTAGCGTGGATTTTCTCATCTTTATTTTTTCAAATTTATTTTTCTCCCCCAAACAAACTGTTAACCGAAAACACTTAATTTTGGCTGAAATACAGCTAATCGTTTTGTCTGAAAAGTGAATTTTTGAGAAGATTAATTTCAATATTTTCAGGCGTTGTGCTTTTTCTTCATTTAAAAACAAAGTTACATCTAATCTAGGGTTAGTTTTTTCTGAGACCTGATCCACTCAGCGCTGGGAACTGTACAGAGAGGAACAGCAAGAGCAAACACCCCTCGGGTTGCCTTCTCCTTCCCTCCCCTTTGTGCAGCCATCACATTCCCCCCAAAATGAATTATTCAGGTGTTGGTCACAGCGCAGCGAGGACGTCCCTTGCAGCCAGATATCTGCTGCGAAGGTCACAAATGAGGTGACACCCACTTTTTAGCAGCCCTTTGATTTCACAGCGTGACATTGCCCTGCGTGAGCAAAGATGACGCGTGAAGGCAAGAGTTGCGCCCCGGGGGATGAATTTCTTGCTCCGCGCAGCCATCGCCATGCAAGTGTTCGCAGGAGTAAGTCTGCTGGTGTTTTGGGTGCGCGCTGGGAACGCACTGGGTGTAACAACTCCTGGTGCTGGAAGTAACCTGCGTAGTCAGGCGAGTGTTTCTGGGGGCTGAACGCAAGCCCGTGGCGTGGTCACCGCGAGGGGTGCCGAAGGAGGGGTGCCGGTGGCAGCGGTGGCTGTGGGGGTTCCCTGAGCTAATCTGCCTGTCTCACGAGCATCCCGGCTCCTCTAGAAGGGCTAAACCCGATTCCCTGCAAGATGCCTGTTAGTGCAGCACATCTAACATAAGTTATGTTTTGCCTCTATAATGCACGCGATGTGCATTGATTTTTACTTTTGCTGGGGAAGGGAAAGCTAGCAAGGGTAGGAGCTTGGGAAAAGAGGAAAGGCAGTGATGCAATGGGATTTGCCTTCAGGGAAGGCACTCCCTACCCAGAAAGTGCTGATGTACGGTGTTCCTTGGCGCCGTGCGTCGCAGTTGCCGCCCGTTTGCCCAGTGACCGTCCCTGTTACGGGAGCAGGGTTGGCTCTCAAGCCTGTCTTTGATTTACTCGGGTTCTTCAGGCTCTGGACCATGGAAAAGGTGGTGATAATCAGCCCTCAGCCACCTCGCCCGGGCAGGGCATCAATACAGCTCAATACGGGGGTTCATCTTGCAGTTTATTCCTTTTCCAGAAAGACCCGGGGAGAAAAGATGCCATTTAAAGAAAATTACTGCATTGCCTATCAACTGAAAACAAAAGTCTTTTGTCCTGTCAATCATTTGGAGGCTTTATCTTGTCAATCACGTGGAAAACATCTTCTTTTCACTTCTGCCAGGCTTAGCATAGACCTGTTTTTTCCTTCATTCAAACAAAGAAGCATTGGGGGCAGTAGCTTTTTAATAAAATATTCCAATTTTTAAATTTTTCAATACATATTTTATCAATGTTTAGACTTGAGAGGTAGTAGTAATGCAAGTTAGTGTGTGTTCTCATCCTGTAGCTGAACCTAGGTGATATGTCGGACTATCAAACAGGGCAGCAAGGAGAAGGGTCCTCACTTTCTCCTTCGCTATGTGCACACGTGGTATATTATATCAAATTCCTCGTGCTAGCATATTGCATACATACTGTAAAAAGTCACGGTGTGTTTAGGGACGTTGTGCTCCGCTAGATTAGGCACGATAAGGTTCGTGCGTGCTAAGTGACCCGGCTTCGTTAGCAGGGGCTGCAGAGGGGGGAGATGCAAAGTCTCCAGCATTCTGCGATTTCCGAGCTCGCCCCCGCCGGCGGGTCCCCGAGAGAGCGCTGCGCCCATAAAACCGGGGCGTGGGGGCTGTGCCTGTTCATCTCTTTGCCAAATACTGGAAGCCTGGGCGTGGAGGCAGTGGGAGCGGTGAGCCTTGAGTCTCACCGCTTGCAGTTTGCTCCGTGCTTCTCGGACGCTGTTGGAGCCTGGAGCTAAAGCGCAGCATGAAGTGCCTTCCCCAAGCATGAGCTCTCTGTTCGCGCGTTTGTTGCGGGTCCCAGCCACAGCTCCGTTTCAGCAGCGCGCGGACGACGCGCCCAACGGGAGCGTTGCGGGTTTGCAAGCTGACCCTAGGGCGTTGCTTGGAGCGCTTGGTTCCCTGCTCCAGCGCTGGCGATGCGAGGACGCTGCAAGGCTCGCCGCTGACAGCGCTGGCTCAGGTGGACCTCGAGGCTGGTCCTCCGGTCCGTGGTGGGCTCGGGAAGGCGGGAAGGGACTGGGGTTTTATCCCAGGAGGAAGCCACAAGAATGCTGCAGGCGCCAGGGTGTTTGCAGCACCTGGATAAAGCAGCTTTTGTCGCTTCACAGCAAGTTCTTGAGCAAGATTCGACGTAACCTTGTTTGTAGGCTGGACGTTGTGGTGTGTTTTCAATCGTTTGTGGCTTTTGTTTTGTTCACAAGAGTGAAAGACGCTTTCCTTTCCCTTTCCACTTCCTCTCCCTTTCGCCCGGCGGTTTTCCTCCCTGCGCCGCTCTGCAGATGGGCTTTGGACGTGAGCAAACGTACTGCTAGAAGTCCAAAAGTCCGTCCGTCCATCAGTTGGCACGTGGCTGCGTGCAGGGCGCTGAGCGTGGCCGGGGCGGTGGGAGCCGGGCGCCGCACACCTCGCGTGCACGTGTTTGGGCTTTGTGGAAACGCTGCCCTGCTGCTGCCTTTCCTCCCCTGCTCACCTGCTCGAGCTGGAGGCCCAGTTAAGCGCCGGTAGTTTGGGTCATCCCGTGTCAGCAGCGCTGCTGGAGCTACCAACCCTCAGTGCTCCTCCGGCAACTCCGGAGCGATGCAGGGTCCCCGATACCCTGCCCGGCCCCTGCGC
>NW_010534649.1:0-401 GCF_000687285.1 Phaethon lepturus | reverse complement strand
AGAGGCTCTTTCCTGTAAACAGCTCTCTCCTGGGGCACGGCGCGGCGTCAGGAACTGGTATCATTGTTCTCAAGAGCTGCACGTTTCCCTTTGCAGCCAGCTAAATATATAAAGCTGCTGGATACGTAAAGCAGCCGTGTGGAGTTTCCATTTCTCTCTTGGCCCCTTTTTGAGCGGGACATCTAAATATTGCTCTCACTCTGTGCCGGGGCTCTCATGGTGAGGTTATGTGACTTAGGTGCCTTTGGCTGACGGTCTGTTGCCAAGCCAAGGTGAAACACTTGGCAAAGAGGGACATCTCTTTGTAGCGGGGAAGCGTGAATCATCCCTGTTAAACTTCTGGTTGCAAATGCTTTTCTTTTTCTGTGGCCCAACTTCGTTTCCGCAGCTCCGGCCTTGGA
>NW_010534648.1:0-19073 GCF_000687285.1 Phaethon lepturus | reverse complement strand
CGGGGCCGGTGTGCCAGCGGCGAGCCGGGAGCTCAGCCTGCCAAAGCACCTTTGCCTTTCTGAGTTCATAAGCTCCGGGATGCCGCATACCAGAGAGCTCAGATCTGTATTTCGGTTTAAGTTTGTGCAAAAAGTGGGAATGTCTCTGTTCGGCTTTTGTTTCTGTTTTTGTTGGGGGGGGTGTTTTGTTTTGTTTTGTTTTTAATTGAACTCTTAATAGCTAAAGTGAAGGAGCACAAAACCTGATTGTTTTTATTTTTTGGTGAGGGACGCCCCTTCAACAAGCCTGAGATTGTGCCGCATTGTGTTGATCCACATAAATTGTTCGAGAGTCCTGGGCCTAAGCTTGTTTGGAAAATGGCACTGGATCAATGAAAGAAAACGTTCAGCAACGTGCATTTTATACAAGCATTTAAACTTTTTTTTTGTTGTTTTGTTTAGTAATAAAAGGAACAAAGCTATTATTAGTGACCATGGGCTTGGGAGTTTGCTAAAGCAGCAATAGTTACTCATCTGTTTTCATTTGCAGAAGTATTCTAACAAAGGCAGCCACAAATGTGCCAGCCACAAATGCAGCGGCGGGGTTAGGAGGTGGATGGTAGGAGTGGAAGTGCAGTTTCTGGAAGCCGGTGCTTACTAAGACCTTTCTGTCTAGTCTTGGTTTTGTGGCCATCAGGAGCTCAGTTCCTGGTGAGCTCTTGCCTTGCCGGATCGAAAAGAGAAAGAATGAATCCCCCGGGTAAGTTCTCGGTCCTTTCTCTCTGGGCTGCAGCAGTTGTACAGAGCAGTTGTCGCTCCTGGTGCCAGCACGGGGTTGCGTTTGCGCGTCGGCTCCTGCAGCTGGCTTGCAGGAGTTGGAGAACAAACCGTGTTGAAGGATTTTATTTCTTCCCCCCTCCCCTCCCGGCCCAGGTAGGAATAAAATTAAGAAATTATCTGACTTAGAACAACAAAAAAACCCAAACCCACACGGGGGGGCGGGGAGGGGGGAAGTATTTCCTTGCTTGCTTCTTTTTCTTCTGTGCAACATAACAAGCATACGCAAGACCTGTGTCTGTGCTTTAATGTTCGGCCAGCTGGTGCGTGGTTCGCTGCGTTGCAAACGCCGTGGACTGCAGAACTGATGCCGTACGCGCTGGCGTCGACGCTGCCTTTGCGCTTGCTGTTTCGGCGCAGCTTGCTCGGATGCAGTAAGGGCAGACGAGTTCCAGCGGAAAGGGCTGTAGTCAAATACCGTCTGTGCCAAAAGAGCATTAGTCCACGGGAAGTAAGAATGAAAGACTCCTATTGATTTCCCTGGGTTTGGGACTGTGTCCCAGCTAAATTTGGTTACGATGCGCTGAATTTATATGTTGTAATTAAATGTTTAGTGAAAGTTTGCTATCTAATAATCTCATTAAAATCGGCTTCTCTTTCTCACCAATCCTGCAGCAGCTAAGAGCCTGACCTTGCAATTTGAGTTTAAATCCTAAGGCTATTAGGACAAATACCACGAGAAATACCTCGAATAAGTAACATAAACTTTTATGAAGTAACTTACAGAAATTGCTGTTTGCTTAGATGTCTGTGCTGAAGATAGGACCTTAAAACCATGGAGGTGCAGAAGACCTAAGTGGAAAGCAAGGATGGAGAAGGAGAACTCGTGTTTGTGCATAGAGATCTGTTGGGGTGGCTGAGCCACAGCGCAGAAAGTTCTTTCTAGTGTCTGAAATGGTATCATCTGTGGTTTTTAGATAACAGATAAGCGAGGGAGGAATAATTGGGCTGCTTTATCGGGCTGCTTACAGAAACTTGAAATTTAGCATGATAGTTGTATAAAAGGTCTTATCTGTATTTACGGTTGTTAGTGGTCAGAAACTGCCATTTAAGAGTATAGATTAAATAATTTGTGCCTTACTTTTATTAAAATTGTAAACATATCTTTCTCCTGGACTTTATACAAACATTTTTTCAAAAAACATACCTTCTCTCTTCACTACATGAAACAATATTTTGCTTTCAGATGCCAAGCTTTTGGGAGTAGACTGATAGAATAGGGAAAATGTTGCACTTAGTGACATATTTACACAGGACGTTTAGCAGGGCTTTTTAGATTTTTAGGAGTGGCTTTTTAAAAAAAAATCATAATATTACAATATTTTTAAACAAAGGTTTTGCAAGCACAATAAAATACGTTGACCTAAAAGTTTGAAATGACCTGACACTAAAGGGAACTCTTGAAATGGGATTCTGCGTGTAGAACTCCAGTTTGCTTGGTTTTCTTCCATGGCAAACAAATTTTTGAAGTTTACTTTGGCAGTAATTCATACCACCATTATGGTAAATAGGAATAGAAGGATGTTTCCAAAGCAGCATGTTGTTTTATAGCTTTGCGGAAATGCAGTTTTAAATCTATTTTTTGTAGGTACTTGGGTCTGTTTGTGGTGGGTTTGTTTTTTTTTTTTTTTTAATTTTCTTGTCTTCTTCCCATGCATCTGTAGGCTCCCAGCCACACTGGGAATCGTTATATTTACCTTTTCAATTGGAATGAGGGAAGTATATGATTTGGCATTTCTGGCTTGAAGTTAACTGTTTAGATTTTTATGCATGTGAAAAGTTAACCAATACAAAAATGCATGCAGGGTGGGTCCCACCTTGTGTTTGTATTTTGATTTGCTAGTTCCAAAGAGTTACATGGCATTTAATCTCAAATGAAAATTTATAAAAATGGACTTTGATATAGAAAACTTTAGCCATTTTCTTCCAGTAGCAATTTTTGTTTTGCTGCTCTAGTTATGATGGAAAACATTATTATGGAAAAGCTCTTGAATATATTGCTTCTTGGAGGGTACTACTTGGACAGTTGATAAAATGATGCCACTGTTGAATAATGCAGCGGGAAAGCTAGAAACCAGGCTTTTAAGCTGCTGCAGCTAAATCTAGAACATACTGGCCAATTTCAAACAAAACTTCAGGTTTTCTGGTGCATGGTCTCCACATACCTGTTATCCCAAGACTGGAGGGTGCATCTTTCTATTCAGGGGGAAGAGTATCAGCACAGGGGAATGATGTTGGAAAACGGGTCTTGTCCATGAGTTATCCCCATAGTCATATGTCCTTACAGTAATACATTAGGAGCTGCTGTGGTTCAGTGGGTGGTTTGGGGATTTTTGTGACTTGGTTTTGTTTTGAGGACACTATTCTCAGCTTATTTTCCTTAGGCTGTCTTGGAAATGCTGTGGTCTTCTAGAGGTGAATTGGACCATTTGTACCATCTTCAGTCTGCTTCTTGCATGTGGACGTGGAGAGGGCTTTTCATCCCTCGGACTATGATCTTCTGCTTTCGCTGGAATCGCAGTAGCCTTTTATTGACCTTTTTATGGCAGTATATTGAGGTTTTCCTTAAATAAAGAACAACAGAACTTACCTGATGTAATAACAGTAACAGGAACACGGTTTTATTACTTGTAAGACCACTGGTATCAAAGTGCTTCCCTTGGTAGCACTTGCTAATGTTTCATCTGCAATCCTGTTCCAGGCCACTACAGTACCAAGGTCTTGGACCTGTTTGAAAACCAACCCTCGTTGTCCTGGGAACTGCATTATTCGGGCTGACTTTGCAATCCCCAATTTACCTGGTGCTGGTTCTGCGGAGGTGTGTGGTGGGATGGGTGGTGAAATTTGAATTTTTTTTGCCTAGGGCTTTCTTGCTCTCTTTTCAGGTAATTTTTGAATCCCAGTCTGGAAAGATTTAATGTGCTGGCTTTTTTAGTAGTACTAAACACTTGTTGGATTTTTAAAGCCTCACATGTAAGCATTCAAATATTAAAGACTTCAGTTTCAAAAAACTCGTAATATGTTCTAATGATTAGGTCTATATACCTAATGCATTTGATCTACTTTAATTTTTTCAACATTAACATTTTCAGCACAATGTTGTGTATTTTGTAGATCACCTCTGCTTTCCCTCAGTTACTTTTAAAAAACAATTTTAGCACCATCAGTCAATGTAAGTGTCTTTAGAAAGTGCTTGCTCTGGCAGACAGGAGGATGTTTTTCAGGTTGCATACTTTGGTTTTATGTACTACTTAATTATTACTTTTCTTCAGAATAAATTACACTGTATTAAAAGAGCACTGGCAGCTGAAGTTTATTATTCCCAGGCTGGAATTAACATGGCCAGTGAAGGTGTTTTCACTCTGCTCCACTTTTGAACTTCAGTGGAAATATTGGATGGCAAGTCCAGGATGTTGAACAATAATGGGATGCCAAGGGTTTGGGTTTTTAACGCTGGTGGAATGGACTGAAAGGGTTCTTCTCTGCTAAACTTGTGAGTAGGTATTGCAAGAGCCTGGTGGGTTCACCTTCAGTTATGTCTTGTGTTGCTTGTCAGTGGTAGGCGGGATAATGAAAGACACATGACTGTTGGCTGCAGAGGATGGATAATACTGGGGTTTAGAGATGTGGTTTCAAGTGCTGTCTTTACTGCCCAGGCTTTGTGTCCCCAAGTAAGTCCCCTAAGAGGCTCTGCTCAAAATCCTTGTGTTGAAAGTCATTACGGGTGATAGTATCTTTGTCAGATGATGTGTGGCTGTTGGCCCCTTCAGCTGCTGTCTTGTCTTTGAATGGTGTCCCTCTTAAATGTGCTCTGGATTACATTTCTTTCTCTGCATGCCTTTTGTCTACTTTAAATTGTCTCTTTTTGTAGTAGCTATTTCTTGGTTTTATTTATGTAGATTATGTACTTATTTAACGTCATCTTTGGTTTACCAGTTTTTGCTTGGGAGAGGAAGGGCAGGTGAGCTTCTGTAGATTAGCCCTAAATGCTTGGTAGTTTAAAGCATGAGAGCTCCAGCTTTCCAGGATGGCAGAAAGTGGTGGGCAAATGAAGGTGTGGTGCTAAGACTCTTGAAGGGGAAATTGGCTTAGCTCTCCTTGCAATGCAAACTCCCTGTAAGGGAATGTGTGTTTTCTTCCTCTATTAAAGTCTGCTGTAAGTTCTGTTATAAATATTTTGACCTGAAAAAATAATTAAATTGACTGACTGGTTTTGGCTGTCCAATCTGGACTGTTAGAGGTACCCCGGGGCAGGTCAGGAAGCCATTGCTTGGGAACCATGGGAGGCCGCTTTCTAGGAGAAGGACGTATGGTAGGTGTGCCTTTTATTTATTTTTGTATTTTTATTTTGTTCCTCAACTGAATAAAGAAGCAAATATTTTTGATCAAAACTGGTGACCTACTTGAGCACTTGATTTGGGCAAAACTTATTGGTGCTGATTCTGCAGGCCAGTTAAACAGAATAACGTGGTGTGGTCAACAGAAAGAAAACACGGACCAAGGCTGATCGTTCTGATGTGAACAAATAACAGCTTCTCCTTTTCATCACCTGCTCCCACAGTTTTCTAACTCTAGCTTTCTTTTTGCGCTGTTATGTCAGTTATTTGTACTACTTGATGAGAGTTTTTGCCTATTTAAGAAATATAGGCTTAGAGGAACTTCTGCATTGCAAAAATGACCTTTATTTGGAGCCTATTTTCAGACCTTTTCCTAATGTTAGTACTTTAAATTAGTTTTATCCATTGACTTTTTCCATTTGAATGTGTGGCTGCCCCAAACTAAGGAAGCACTGGACCCCTCTGGTCTCTGCATGGTTCAGTGCAGAAATCTGGGGAATAGTGCAGCAACCAGACACAAAAGGTGTGGAGTCAGCTAAACTGTAGTCACTTACTTGCAAAGTGATGACATAGGCACTCAAATTATTTCTAAATTAGTTGGAAAGGAGGGGTTGCATTTTTGAGGTTTTATTTACTGCTTCAGTTCAACACTCCTGAACTCTGGCTCACTTAGCTGGGCTAACGTGGGAGAAGATATGGGCAATGGTGTCCTTCAAGATGGGGGCGATGGGGAAGATTCCAAGAAATTGCAGCATGATGACTGCTGGCACTCGCTTTCTAGCCAGCCCAGCGTGCCAGATGATGAACAACGTTTTGTTAGGGTCCGGATAGGCTGGTAGCTCTAGAAGAGCATCTTTGTTTTTGGTGGGACCCGCTGAGAAGCCTGCTCAAGCTAGCATGCTTGCCTTCCAGAAGGATTGCATTTGGCCGTGCTGATATTCGTGAAGGCAACAGCTCCTGTTGTGTGCAATACTTTAGTCCAGCGCTACTTCAGATCTGTATGCTCTGCCAGAGAGTTTGCATTGTCCTGCATCAGTCCCGTTGGAGCTTTTGGCTGGAGGGCATCTTCTGTGGCCTGTAATTCATTACTGGTTGCTTCGTTCCACAGTGACCTACTTTGATTAGGCAACGAGTCTTTATCTGAAAAGCAGCAAGTTGTTCCTTCACCAGTCCTCCAGTTGGAAACTGTTTTGGGAGTGGACTTCTCAGAATGAGACTGTTGGTACCAATTTAATCTTGTTCATAGCTGGTTCATATCGCTTGGTGACATGCCAGGGTTGTTCTCTCCTGGGTGTTTGTTTCTCTGCTGTATTTATAGACAGCAACACTCATCCCTGTCAACCTCCATTTTGTGAGATTAAAATGCCAAACTTTTCTTTAGCTTCCCACTATGAAGTGGGCTCTTGTCTCTCTCATCACTTCAATTTCAACCCCTTGTTCTTGAGCAGAGGCACCTGGGCAGGAGCCTGGCTTCCACAGACATCTTGTACGATGGACACTAGTGCTTCTCCATCCTCTTTGGTACTACCTTGCCTGATACAGCCTGAGGCTGCTACTTCTTACGGTTGAGTTGCAGTCTGGCCACTTGTGGCATTAGGAGTGATTCATTCCCCTGGGCTTTTCTCTGTCACACTGAGTTTAAATTCATCATAGAAATACCGACGATGGGCCGTATCCTGTTGTGCTTTGAAAGATCCTAATGGAGTTGTGGCAGCTCACCAGAAGGATGAGCTGTTTCTCCCGAACGATGTTCTGAAACAACACAGACCCAATCCAGCAGATGCAAGTGAAGGGGAATTTTACTGTAATCAATGAGTGGTTTTCCCAAAAGTGTCAATGGATCCAAGTCTGAAGCCTTAGCAGAGGTGCTAGTTGTAGGTGTTTGAGGTTACTGGAGGGGAGATTGAAGAGTTTATGGTGAAAGAAAATAAGTGGGAGTATGAAGAGGGATCCAGGAAAGCCACCGTGCTCGAATGAGAGATTAATTGGGGGTGGGAGGGGAGCAGGACCGGGAGGGTACGTAAGGTGAGAGCCCAGATACTCGCTTGGTATCGTGCCCTGCCTGAAGCCGCTGTGTGCACTCCGTTTATCCAGGGTGAGGTCGGCATTTCACCCGTTGCCTCTTTACCCTTTTTATCCCTAAGGTGGTGCGGTGCCAGCCGGCAGGCTGGGGACGCAGGGGACAAAGCTCCATCTAGTGTATAGAGCAAGACGTCCGGGGGCTAGCAAAGTAAGGAGAAATCCCACAGGAAATGGCTTTCCCTAGTCCGGGCATGGGGTTCCTGGTGGGTTTTTTTTTGTTTGGTAACTTGTGAGTAGGCTTGTAAACGCTTTGACTCTGCAAGTGTTAACTGAAAAACATTGGCATACTGACAGCTGATGCTCTTTTTCTGTACCCCGGCGTGCGTAGAGGTTAATACTGCCTTTAATGTCATTTTAAGTAGTCTATAATACCAATTCTAGGCAAAACCACGTGTATGTCCTTCTATTAAGATTAGGAACTGTATAGTCAGATTATAGCTCTGTGAAGAGAAGGGACTCAGAAGTATAACAGTATACAAGGTTAACACTTTTAAGGTAGACTCTGTTTTGACTCTTTGTGACTGATTTGTACAATCTTAAACTACAGTAAGTGGTAGATAAAGCAAGTACAAATGGACAAGGCATTTTCTTATCTGCTTTTAAAAACAAAACAAGAATAACAAATAATCTTGTTTGTTCTGCAGGTTGCTAAAAATAGACTTTTTTGGGGGTTTTTTTCTATTTTTTTTTTTCCTGAGGACTTGGAAAACCAATTGCAATTCCTGAATGTGGCTTTGCAGCAGCCTCTCTAAAAGAATGGGAGTGTATTTTCAGTGTAGTAGAAGCATATTGGCAACTCGGTGTCAGGCAGCTACTAAATTTCTGACTTCAGCAAATGGTTTTATGGCAAAACCAGGCTACTAAGACAATCCAGTTTTTTTTTTTTCTGTGGATAATGAAGGAAACACTTTTTGTTTTTCCTTAATCTACCTATGATATCCCATTTTTATCCAAAAATATGCTGCTTGTCATCGTACCTGTAGTACCTCTTCTACAGTTCAGTGTCAAAGACCACTTGGCAGAATTTGTCCTTGCCTGCAGTGTTGGCTCTTCGAAATCCGTGGGAAGTTGGGATCAAGCACCTGTATGGGTTTTTGTTGTTTTGGGGCTTTTTGTAGTTTTCAGCATGTTGGGAATATTGGGGAGTCCTCCTGCTGGAGGAGCATCAGGAGGAATAAAGAAGGTGAGTGAAGAGAAGGTGAAGTTTGCATCAAAAGTGGTAGGTCAAGGTGAGGGGATGGTTTCTAGTGCTAATCTTTCTCAACCAAGAAGCTAAAGAAACGGAGGGTCATTTTGCTCCCAGCAGCATGTTTGCCAAGCACTTGTTTTGCAGAAACGTGCTGTAGCTGCTACCAAGTCCAGGCTGGGAGCCGTTATAATACGGCTTCTTAGGGACAGCAATACTGTTGGCTGCTGGGCTCCAGCAAGTCTGGAACTGTACATCATTTCCAGGTGACTTTGCTGCAAGTTTATAAACCTGGTTGACTAATGTTGTGCTGTATAATTGTCTGCTGTAGCCTAAAATAACAGAAGGTGTGAATTGCTGCTGCACAGTATTGGTGGGTGCTTCTGCAGGTACTTTGCCAAGGTCATGAATGCTAAATAAACCAGATTAAACAAAACCCTGTTGCAAGAATTCATGATTAACTGTAGTCTTTGCAGGATTTATTGGTTATAAACTAAGCGCCTGCCTTTATTTTTTTGTCCTAGTAACTAAGGCAGATGTGAACTTCAAGTCCAGTGAAACATTTTTTGGCTCTTGCCACTGTTTACATGATTCAGGAGTTTGCAGTAGTTCCACAACAAATATAGCTTTGAACAGAAATAGCCATTCAAGTGCTATGCTTCTGGCAGTGCAGAAGAGATTAAGAGGGTCTAACAAAAAGGATTGTAAATAGTTTTGAGTTGATTGCTTTTTTTAAAAAAAAAACCCAAAACAATAGATGCAATGTATTTTGAAAAGTAAGAAATGGTATTCCTGCAGCAACTTACATGGACAGCATGTCTTAGCTGTCATTAAACTATGCAAAATATGGACCATGCCAAACAGTTTTAATTTAAAATAGCTTTTTTCTAGAACTGCAGTAGCTGCATTAATTTTTGAGATTTTATTTGGTTGCATAAAGGTTTTTTTCTGAGGATTTTTCCCTAATGTCTCCTCTTTGAGAAGAGCTTATGCTTTTTTAGATGTAACATAAGAAAGGTGCAGAACAAAAGGGTGATTGCAAAATGAAATTAAGGCTGTGTATTAGCAGGGCTGTATTTGAGGTGTTAATAGAAGACTTATGAATAGATTGAGGATCTTTTTGTATATGTTTCAATGCTTTGTAAAATCAGAAAGTATAAATGTTGCTTGCATGTTTTTATTTTGAATGAGACTTCGTTCTGTATTGTGTCTTTGATCTGGTATTTCTCTCATTTATATGCGACCCCAAGTTTAAGTAATTGTTTTCCTCTTTCCCTCTCTCTGGTCTTAATGAACAGCTTCTGGCTAGAAACAAGGTGCAGAATTTTTTTTGCAGAGGGGGAATTGCTGGAACAGTCCCTGGAAATTCCAGTTCCCCAGTACTCCAGCCAGTCAATACTGAGTATTTCTGTGAAAGTCTGGAATTCATATAGATGTCATGAACTTAAAATAGAATTTACAGCTGTTTGATGGCGGGTGAAGACATCCTCTAATCGACACTGGCACTGACCTACCCCAGCCATCCTGTGCAGCCCCTGAGGTGTTCTGATGTGACCCGCAGCGTACACCCGGAGGTTGTAAGCGCACAGAAACCGTACCCATCTTGGGAAATAGGAGCGGTTGGGATTTGGGAGAGGTACCTCGGGACAGAGGGACCCCCTGGTAGCATAGCAGTGCTACCTGATGGACTGCTGGGGTTTGCTTTCTCCAGGAGCCTTGCTTTGAGATTACCCCATGTCAGGGGTGTTACAGGTCGCTTTGAGTGGCCCAAGCGAGGGAATTGAAGGCCATCTCTTCTGTAGTTGTTTGGAATTGGGCAATTCCTCCAGTGAACAGCTTTCATCTTGCTTGTCCTCACTAAGCACGTTTGTAAACACCAC
Source organism: Phaethon lepturus (assembly GCF_000687285.1). Lineage (NCBI taxonomy): Eukaryota > Metazoa > Chordata > Aves > Phaethontiformes > Phaethontidae > Phaethon > Phaethon lepturus. The sequence continues at coordinate 8,772 of NW_010534648.1, read as the reverse complement.
TGATGCTTTCGTACATGGACAGCTGGAGCTTATCCCACCTTCCTGTCTGTGCTGTGAACACCCGCGGCAGCAAGACTCGTACATCTGTCCTGCAAATTGCAATTGCAGTGTAAATACCCAAACGGATGGTAAAGTAACTTGTTGATGAATAAAGGCTCCGCCCCGGCTCCAGTCATTCAGCCTGCATGGTGAAACAATCCTCTTTGCCCCAATAGCTCTTCCACAAATAGCCAAAAATTTAGAATAACTGTGAGCAATGCTTAAGGACTCTAAAATTGAAGTTTGTTTAAAACATGTGGACGCTGAGTATTGTTTTCCGCAGTCTGGAGGGCTGCTTTGTTAGGAAGAAGAGTTGTTAAAGACACTCCCTGATCTGATCAGGTCCTGTAATGAACAGCTAGCACTGTGGCTGCAGGTTGAAGCGAGAGTTTGCATAATATCTGTCCAAGATTACTTTAATGTTGGAGCAGTTATTGCAGTAACGTGTTGAGGGTTGTTTGTTCCCTTGAATGTAGTATTCACTGTAACGAGCAAGTCCTACACACTGATAACACCGACCTATCACATACCGAGCACTGAATTCACTTTGTGGTTTTCATTATGACTGTTTGAGGTTCTTAATCGTTTAAAGCAAATCTTCCATAAACACTTTCCCTTTTGCTTTTTAAGATCCTGTTTGCTCAGCATACCAGAGTGGGGATGTCATCTGCGCGAGATGAGGCTTTGAGCTGCCTCGTCGTCTTTGGAAATCGTTGAATAGTGCTCTAACAGTGGAGTCAATAAGCAGAAAACCTTGGGTGAGCAGAAGGGTTTAGGCTGGGAATTGCTGGGTCATTACAAGCCTCAAGGCGCATGATGGCTTTTTGGCTGGGAGGGACTCTGGGCATGTGCGTGATGGCTACACGCCGTGAACACAGCATGGTTGAGACTTGTTTTCTGCAGGGCTGCCTCTGAATAAACTTCTGAGCTGACTGTGTAAAGCAATAGATACTCTCTAAGATATGATGGAAAGGTGACGTGGAGTCAGTTCTGGGCACTACGTAGTTGCAAAGTATCAAAAAGCGTGGTGATCATACGTCATCTTCCCTCTTGGCGACGGTGTTATCTTCTCTGTTTACCCGCGTAAAAGAAGGTAAACTCTGTATTACAAAATCAAGAACTACAGAGGTTGTTAGTGGAGTGTTATCTCCTCGCTTTTTCTTTTATCACCTCTTAGTTGTTTTAGCTATCTGGCTTTTTCTTTTGCAAATGTGTGTAGAGCTCTTTAGAGAGGGAAGTACCAATAGATGTGGTGTCTGAAAAATGGATCAAAAAGCCTTTGACAAGGTGACTGGTCAGGCTTTCAAGTGAAAGGCTGATCTGCCTTGTGCCTCTTTTTTTTTTTTCTTTCTCCCCCCTTTTTTTTTGGTAATATCTTCTTTAAGTTTGTGATGGCTTTGGAAGTTTTGAGGTAGAGCACCAAAACAATATTGGTAACACAGTCAACTACGTTTTACATTCCTTGAACGCATCATGGAACATTTTTGGGAGCTTGAGGTATTTGTCTGTGTAGGTGTCTTCACCTGCCTGCTTGCCTGCTCCTTTTCTGCCCGAGGGATTCAGCCTGTTTGAGCAGAGGAGAAACTAGGGAAACAGCATGTGCACCATCACATCGAGTCTCCGTACCGTTACAGATGCACGTCTAACTCTTGTGAGATGCACCTCCAGTGGTTCCCAGGTGGGCGTCCACCTACGTGAACCTTGAATGTGAAGGAGCTGTGTCCCAGAAAACAAAGTGTCTTGCACCCACCCTTCCCGTCGTCTTTTTGGCGATAAAGATCATGAGAAAACTGTGCCCTTATCCACTGCTCTGATGGCATTAGCGGCCTGATCACACCCCTTTTAATTAATGAATGAAAGAAGTGCTTTCAACACCAAGCTGCGTTTTCCGTGCCTCCCAGACGTGCAGCAGGGTGTCCGTCCGTGGGATGGCGAGGGTGGTCCAGCCGCCTGGGCGCAGGTCTGAGGATCACGCTCAGCCCCGCGGTGGTGCCGGGCGGTTAGCTGATCCTGACTCTGAGCTTTGGGCTGTTTTGGAGGCCTTTCTGGATACCTGAAGACCGTGTGCCTCCCCTTCTCTTCTGCTCGGTAGGTGCTGGATTGCACAGGTCTGCAGTGCCGGCACCGCTGCCTGCGTTGCAGCTCCGTGGGGATTGGAGTTGCCAGGTCCTTATCTGGAGCCACCCCTAGAGACACGGCCGGCGAGCCAGGACGCTTGACTTTCACCCGAGGGTGCTCAGCAAAAGCCCTTGGACACGAGGGAGGGGGAAAAAAAGATGGAAGCTGTTAGAGTTCAGATGTTCATGTCCTGCTCCTTTGACAGCTGCTGTCTGTAAGTGGCACTTTCCTGGAGCGACGGCACCGTGAGCAGATTGCGTGATTGATTTGTTGTGATGGAGGCTGTGTTTTGGGAGTTAAAAATACCGTGCTTGGGAGCCGGCCGCTGTCTTCTGCAGAGCCACAGCAGCTGCGGCTGACCGGCTGAGATAATGATGGTGACTTTCAGGAGGGGAAGACTTATAAAATACTCCATGTTTAAAGAAAATTATAAATATATATACATACATATATATATCCTTCTGAAACTTCATGGCAAACACACATTTGGGCTAATGGAGGTTCAGGTTAGGCATAAAAAGACTTGGTGCGTACAGTGATTATTATGTAGAGGTCTTCGAGGATATCTGAGCTTTGCAATTATTCATCTTCCTCTTAACAGGAACGGTAGTAAAGGATTGTAAAATATGACCTTTGCAGCTTCTAGACTGAACCTCTTTAGTTTTACCTTCTTCCTTAATCTGGTGGTGATCAAGCTTTCCAAGCTGTACGGCAAGCTGTGTCCCCAAGTAAATGAGCATTCAAGCAGATCAACTTAAGGCATTTTATTAAGTCAACACTCATGCAAAAGCCACCTCCAGAGCTTAATAATTATTTACTGAGCGCTCCTGGGTCATGAGAGAGGTTTTCATTAAGTTCAGAAGGCATTATGTTCAGCAGCTTGTGAAGGTGTGTTTTAAAGACAGGAAGAAAAATGGAAAACTACTAAATGGTGTAGAGCTACTTAAAAAAAATTCTTAGCTAAGGATTAAATGAAGTGTTTTTGTGTCGTTTTTTGTTGGTGTTTTGGTTTTTTGTTTTGTTTTAAAGACAAAGTATCCACCGAATTAATTTGATTTGTAATTTAGCCCTTAGCTCCTGGGTGGTAGATCTGCATGGTGGATGTTCGAGGGTCTTTTCATCCTTTCCCCAGCTGACCAGGTGCACTCAATGCATTCAAGCAGATGGATGGATGCTTGTTGGGCTGCGAGTCGTTCTGCAGGTGCAGCCCATGGTGTAGGGTAAGCCGTGCCGCTGCAGGAGAGCAGCTCTGAGCTGGTGCAGGTCAGGCTAGGAAGGGACTGGAAGGACAGAAAAATGTTTTATCTTGATGGTGGAGCGGATGCAACAACAGGCAGCATGTCCGTTTAAACATGTAACCTTCAAATGGGGAAACCTTCTTTCATATAGAGGCCTTAAACAGTCCTTGCTTTATTATAAAGACTTACAAAGGTCTCCACACGGTTTCTGTAATTGCTGTGTCCTTGGCAAGAAAGGACATACGAAGCTGTCAACTATTGGTTTTTTTTGGTTGTTTTGGTTTTTTTTTTTTTAACATTGATACTTTAAGCAGCACCAGCCAGTTGGCATAGTGAGTGGAGCATCACTGTAACTCACAATCAATTATTAAATTTTAGGAATGAAGTACAAAGTGCTCCAAGGAAAATGCCCCGGTAGTTTTCTTATACTTAGAATCCCTTGCTTTAGCTGAAGGTAGGGGAGATGAGATTGTGTAGGAGGCTTTTTGTTGCTCCTGCATTTTTTGGGGGGGGAGGCAATCTGGCTCCTTCTTGCATTTTTTTTTTCCTTCTTTCTTTTGGTATCCTCCCCTTTTCTGTCACCCCTCTGTGGCAAACAGCGATGCTGGCTGGCAGGTTAGATGCCACTAGAAGTGCTGTTGCTTCAGCCACATAGATAGTACTGGCAACAAAAAGTTTCTTGAGGTTTTACTGTGTGGTAGAGAGACTGAAAACAGAATCTGGACAAATAAACAGTTTTGGGGAGTCTCTTAGGGGTCATTGATCAGGAGGGGTGTTGGAAGGGGAGCTGTGTGGTGGTCTCTTCTGATAATGCCTTCTGGATGTCAAGCCAAGTATTTGAGTTGTAACGTTGGCAACTTCTCATCTGCTTGCTTTTCAGAATCAAGATACTTTTATGCTAATGTCAGATACTTAAGCATGGATGCCTTTCTTTTCTCTATAAATAATTATGAACGGGATAAGGGTAAGACATGAAACACAAGCATTGAAATCCTGGGTTATTTCGTACCTCGTGAGATCTGGTGCAGCTCTGTGGATTTCTTGAGGTGCTAAATCTGGTTTTCTTGGCTGATTTTTCCATGGACTAACCCATTAACAACCAGTTGGCATGAACGAAGGAGAGCAACATCCTCCCTCTTGTGTGCCATTTATCTGCTTATAGCAGGGCAGGCGATCCTGCCAGAGCAAGTGGTTTTGAAAGCGCTTTTTTTTTTTTTTCAATGCGTTTTATTTCTTTCTTGTTTGTCTCTGAGGAAGCTCTGGGTTTGAGGAGTTGGTCTGTGTTTTAATTATTGTAATTGGTCTAAAAAAACTTACATTGGAGGCTTTTCTTTTTTCTTTTAAAAAAAGAAATAAAATTCTTGAACAGTAATTAAAAAGCAAAGCTGAGTTAAATAGTTTCTCCCTGTTGCAAATCTTCAGAGAAGTTTCTTAATGGATACATAGCTAATGCAAAATAATGTTTGTAAACCAGACAACTCATGTAAATAATGCGTATGAACCAGCGAACTTGTTTTATGAATTTATAAGAATCTGAAAACAGAAATGACCAACAAAAGACTAGGTTGTCTTTTTGCCCAACGAGACAGAGATAAAATAATCAGTACACATCTGGGAAGGTAGATAAGGCTCTAAAAGGTATGGGCTCTGTAATCTCTTGTGTTGATGGCAGCAAAATCAAGCTGGATTTTAATCTGATCAGTTGTCTTTTATTATGCAACGGCCATCTGCATTATAACTTATGTATGCAGTAACTAACATTTCCCAGGCATCTGAGCAAAGGATATGTAATTTAGACTTATTTAATAAAACGTTATCACTTCATGATTAATTGGATTGGCACATGACACTCATAGCTAATAACTCTCAGTCTGTATTACACTATGGTTATTAGACTGCTAATGGATAACTGGTTTCATCATATGTCAATTAAAAGGATGAGTCGGTTTAATTTATTGCAATTAAATGGTGTCCATAAATTGTGTTTGCAGGAAGTATCTAAATCGCATCGAGTATCTGTTGTATGTGTGGGCTCTGTTACCGACTCTACATAGTCCGGGGGTGAATCAGTTCGTGTACGAGTTTTGAATCCATGTGTCCACGTTCTGGGTGTGCTGCGGTACACGGCAGCGTGCTCCATCATGGGAGAAGATCTGCCTGTGCAGCAGCACGTAAAGGTCAAGAAGCTTTATAAATATGAACTTTCAAAACTCTCTTGATGAAACCTTCGACATAACGAGTTTTTAATTGCCTTTTTTGATGGGAGAACTGGGTTTCTGACAAAGTTTCTCCTGTTTGCTCTCTGGAGGGTATGTGGTGATGAAGCCCAAACCATCTCCCATCCCATCCCGGGGCTTTGCGCAGTACGTCCTGCGGTCGAGAGGAGGAGCAGGTGCGGTGGGGAAGCGAGGATGGGTGGAAGGACGGTCCGTGTTGTGCATGGGACAAGCTTAGAGGATGAGATACCAAAGTTTCCAGCAGTTTTCCACGTCTGATCGGTGCCACTCGTGGCGAGTGGAAGGAGTGCTCCTTCAGCATCCGGTGTGGCGAGACAGCTGTGCCCCCGGGGAGTAAATAACGGGAAATCCGCGTGGCAGGAGCTGTCTTGCGTTTGTCCAATCTCCTTTGCTGTGCTTGTGAAGGAGCACCTGGTCAGGCAGGTGTCGTGCAGCAGCTTTTATCCCAGGTAAAAGCATGATTTGAATTCAAGTGTGCTGATGGCAGTAGCTGTGGTCGGCAGCACGGTGCTGCCTGCGCTGCCCGTGCTGCCCGCGTTCGGGGCCTGTGTGCCTCTATACTGCGTAAAATCATAACGCGGGCAAAGAAGAGAGCGATGTGCCCACTGAGCTTGCGGCTCTGTTACAGCTACGCTGGTTTCTGGCTTCTCCTTTGAAATAAGGATGAACAGGACATTCAGTAATCTCCTCTCAAGCTTTTTCTTTGTCATCTGGCCACCAAAATCTGGTGTTCTGGATGTGAACAAAATCAGACTCTTCTTCCCCTTGCTGTTATCTGCTCTTCTTTTGATACTTCTTTAAAAAGAACATTGCTTGACCTCGAAGTACCTACCTAATTACATCTAAGCCATTTTTTTCCAGTGAATAACTAGAATATTGAGCAGCATTACAGAAGAAATAAAACCTGGAAGGATCTCTGCCCTTTGGGGAAGAATTTGGTTGAACAGCATTTTCTGGGATCACTGTTTCTTTTAAAGACACAATTTTTGAAGCTTTTGTTGACAATTTTCTATCAACAGTAGACCCCTGACTTGTCTGCAGGAAGCTGTAAGGACAGAGTCGTTGGTGTGAGTAGGTACAGTAATCGCGTGAGCGAGATGAGGTTCCTGGCAGGGGCTGTTTGAAATGCTGTGGAAATAATTTCTGCTTCCTTATCCCTTGCATTCCCCAGAATTTTAGTGTATAGGCAGGTTCTTCTGCGATGGTTTTCAGCACACTCGGCTTTGGTAGGCAGAGAAACGGTTCAGAATGAAAGAAGGTGGGAGGAACTGCTGGGTTACCAATTTTGCAGCATTAGGTATCTATTAAAAAAAACGCCAGTAGCACACAAATGAGAATCCTGCTTAGTGTGATACAAGATAAGCTTTTCCTCAACATGATGAGAATGAGTCCTTCCGTAAAAGCAACATTTCAGTGCCATGTTTTGCTCATCTATTACAGTGGTCTCCAAAGCGGGGTGCGCAATATCAGGAAGGTCAGGAAGAAAATAATAGTGTTTCAGTAATACATGTATATAATTCATAAATAAACAAATTACGTATATTGGGGGTCCATGCTCAAACACTTTTTTTTCCTTCTCCTGGTAGCAGTGCGTGATCAAAAAAGATTGGGAGACCACTGATCTATAACTATTTTGGTCATGGAAATAAAGCATGTCCTTGGTTTGGAAACGTGCAAGAGGTTCAGATGCGCAGCCAGGAAACAGGCTGCCGGGTTTAGATGTGAGAATGCTTCGCCCTTAATTGAAAGGGTGGTGTTTTTTACAAGTATCACAGTCAATGACTTGTCTTGAGCAGCTAATTAGTGCGATTATTCCACAGCTGCATTAGTTTCACCACAAAGGTTTTCTCTTGTTTTATCAAAAGGATCAGTGTCTCTGTGAATGTTTCAACCTGACAGGTCTTAAATAGCAAGATGGTCCCCTCCTTCCCTCCCTCCCTGCCCCCAAAATGTGTGCCCTGGAAAAGCAGAGTTTGATCTCTTGGGGGAGTAAGTGTGGGTTCTCCTTTTTCATCACTCCTAAACAAAGCTGAAAAAGTTCCAGCCGCGCTGGCTCCGGCTGCCCAAGCACAAGTAGCTGTGGGTGCCCGCAGCCTCCAGGCGAGACCTGGAAGGGATGCTGGCGGCCGGACTCCTTTGCAGGCTGTCCCGTCAGCATCCTGCGGGCAGCACCTGAACGCCGGAGCCAGAGCTGGGCTTTTCAGGATCGGTCTTCTAGAGAGGCAGGGTTACTGCAGCCTTCCCCAGGCATAGCCCTGCATGGTTACAGAGCCCTTTCCTTCCATGGGCTGACAGCAGTCGGCTGTAGCAGTCCGAATCAGAAACCAAATACCCTGAATTATAGGTACTGTAGCTCTTTCTTATGTGGAGTCATGTATTCCTACCCGCTTCCAACATCCTTCCCTCAAAGGATGCGCAGCTTGGTATTTACGTACCCTAATCGTTCTGCCTTATGCTACAGAAATGTCTTATAAATGGATTTTACTTCTGAGGGCTAACGAAGTGGTGGGTTGCTTCAGAAGGTGTCCCTGCGGTCCAGGGCACAGTGCCCTGGTTTGTCCCATGCTCTCTGGTCGGAAGCCCCGCTTGCCGATCGCTGGGAAACAGCTCTTAGGTGGGGAAGCAGTGCAGTGTGCTAGCTCGGGCCAGCCTGGCCGGCTTTATAAACGGTGACTGAAATAAAGCTGCTGTTGTTTATTCTGCCTGTTCTTGTATCTCGCTGTGCTCAGAAGGTGCTTGTAGGCCTGAAGTGGGAGTTGGTTACGTGGTTGTTTTGGGCATTGGTTATTGTTTTTTTGGGGGGTCTGGCTTTTAGCTATGAAGAGCAGCCACCAGCAAATCCAACCCTGAGGTAGTATTTTGCAGAAAATAACTGAACTTCGTTATGTTGGACTTTCATGGTTGAGGTAGATTTATCTATTTATTTTTGAGCTAGACCGTTCGACCTGGAGTATTAGCTATACCTGTCATTAGACTTGATACATCCCCCCCCCCCCCCCCCAAGCATTTCCTTTTCTCGTGGATGGTGGCTGCAAAAATTGAAACAGCAAATAGCTCTTTACAGCTGGGTATTGCTGTTTGGAAATGGTTAGCTGCCGTCAAGTTAAGGCAGCCTAATGTGGCTGCTAAGTACCTGAAGT
>NW_010534647.1:944-3251 GCF_000687285.1 Phaethon lepturus | reverse complement strand
CGTACCCGGCACAGGGAATTGCGTTAATAAGAAGGGGCTGAAGCAGGGAAAAAAGAAATGCTCCCAAAGCCCCGGGTTGGTCTTGACCGCAGACCTTCTCCAGAACGGGGCAAAGGCCGGGAGCAGCTCGCTTCAACGGACGCAAACAGGGAGAGGCTGTCTGTAATTAAAATGTGCATTAATGTCGCAGGCAATCCCCTTCCCCTCGGATCCCCCGTGTCAGGATAACGTGGGGTGAGGTAAAAGCCCTCGACACCCCTCCCGTGAAACACGAATTCTCTTTTCCCCGCGATGCCAATGGGGGGACAAGCAGCTGCAAAGCTCTACAATAAACTGTTTCATCCAAGGCAGAGCCAGCTTGGGAAGGCACGCCTTTGAATGCCCCCCCGCCCCCGCAACACACCTCCTTCCCACCCGCGCAGGCAACCTCTGTAGAAGATAACGAAGTCTAAAAACTCGGAAAGGTTCGGTAATGTCTACTAAATATTCTGGGAGTGTATGAGTGTGGCAGGGAGGAGGAATGAGGATGAGGAGGGGGATAAAAGGGTGATTAATCAGATATTAATCACTGGCCACAAACAAGATGAGATTATTTCGGGTAGGCTGCAGACTGTGGGGAGTTGAAGAATAGATCCTTTCACTGAAGGCACGCGTGAGGGGATCAGCACTTCACCGTTTAGCGATGCCTGTGTAGTTTTGAAGGTGCACATTATTCAAGCCACATATTTCTTCTTTTCTCTGTGTGTAGCATTTCCCCTAACTGTCTGCAAGCACAGACTTAGTGGGTAGATTTATGCCGCTAACTAGAGGTTTCCTTTTTGCCCTCCTTTCATGAACACAGAAGCAGGAAGAAAGCAAAATAGCCCCTGCCCCGCAAAGGAGACAAAAAAAAAAAAAAAAACAAAAAAAAAACCCAACCCAACGACAACAAAAAAAACCCAACCCAAAACCCCCGCACATATCAAGGAAAAGGGAGCAAAGGAGGGAAGAGAAAAGGTGTCGATCTTTGCACCCAAAAGCAGACTATGCCTTCAAGGCTGAATTGCTAACGTACCTTTTCGACATCCAGGGAGCCCTGCATGCATACAAACAGCTGAGCGTGAAGCGCATTTGGGGCTGTGAGACGGCTACGCACACGCTGGGTTCCTCCGTAACTTTGCCCGTTCAATGGGTTAAACTAATAAGTGTATCGATACAGGCATTCCCGCAAAGAGTCCGTTGCTCGACCGAAAACCAGAAATGTAGGTAATCCTCCCCCCCCCCAGCTACCATCATCATCACCTTAAAAAAAGTCATCCGGTGGGATTTGCTTGAATATACACTAGTTAGAGGCTATATGAACCAACCCACGTCTCCGTTTGAGCATACTGCAAGAATATTTATTGAGACCCAGCTCAGTGACTGCATTGAACGCCAAGCCTGGCAAGCAAATACATTTCCTATCTCCGAAGAGAGCTCTGAATCAACTCCTTCTTTCCTCCCCGCTTTAGCAATCTTTTATATCTTTCCATTGCAAAGTACCCAGGTTAAAAATACAAAATAAGAGATAAATATATTTTTAAATACACCTCGGTATAAAGCAAGCACTTGCAACGCCCTGACCGAAAGCAAACGAACCCCTAAAAATATACCCCTCGAATGCTACCCTACCTTTCACACACGAAACCATCAATAAAAAGACGAGGTTCCAAAATGTAAATCCACTTTTAATCTCCATTTTCTTCACCAGGATGAAGTCCAGCCGGCCACATTTAGTACATCCCCTTTCCCAAAAGTCTGCTAATTTCGATTCCTTTGCACGGATTTCCCCTCTGCAGATCTCTTTCATATTATTCTTGAGAGCTCCTAATTCCTGTTCCTTGGCCAGGCGCAGCGGAGTTGTTGCTGTTGATGGTGCGCGGTCACAGCTCGGAGTGAATGGTGTTTCTGGGATACCACAGCAACCTTGACGAGGACTCAACCATCTCTCCAACGGGGGCACAAAGTCTCAGCTACTCTCGATCGTGTCTTTTCCTTCCCCCCACCCCCTCGCTACCCCAAGTCCTTGCACACCTGTTCCTTGGCCAGGCGCAGCGGAGTTGTTGCTGTTGATGGTGCGCGGTCACAGCTCGGAGTGAATGGTGTTTCTGGGATACCACAGCAACCTTGACGAGGACTCAACCATCTCTCCAACGGGGGCACAAAGTCTCAGCTACTCTCGATCGTGTCTTTTCCTTCCCCCCACCCCCTCGCTACCCCAAGTCCTTGCACAGCCGAAACCCACCACAATCCTGGCTCGTTACACCATCCACCAGCAGGCACGGACGA
>NW_010534647.1:0-249 GCF_000687285.1 Phaethon lepturus | reverse complement strand
GCCGGTGCATCCCACCCCCGCCGCCGCTCGCAAAAGTCAGTGCCTCGTTATTAAGAATTCACGTGCGGTGCTCGGGGCTGCCATCGTCACCACCCGCACGCACTCACACACATGCGCGCCTTGGGGCACACACCTCACACGGGAGCATGTGCGTCTCCGAGGGGGGCTTGCAGGCTAATTGCTCTGCGCGGGGGCATTAATTACAGGCCCGTCTCCGCGGGCAGGAGCGCGGCGGGCACAGCCTCGCTA
>NW_010534646.1:1515-2119 GCF_000687285.1 Phaethon lepturus | reverse complement strand
CCCGTGGCTCAGTGCATCCCTCCCATGAGCATTCCGAGCCCCACAGAGGCACGGGTCTCATGAAGATGCTGACAACATTCACTCCCAACCACCCCTGTAGCTGCTCCGCAGCTCCACAGGACATCATGCCCAGGTCCAGGCGCTGCCCAGCACCTCCCAACAACCCCAGCAAGGTGTTGCCAGTGCCACCAGCTGACCCTACCCACTGTGTCCGGGACACCATGCTGCAGTTTGGCTTCCTCAGCTGGGTGCCAGCAGTGCCCAACGGGTCCTGCCCGGCACACTCGGCATGGGGACATCCCCCTGTTGGGGACAGCCTGCCTGGCAGGCAGGTGCCCGGGCAGGACCCTCCCGTGGTGACAGTAGGAGCGGTGGCTAAGTGCTGGCAGTGCCCATCGCAGGGCGAGCGCAGGGCGGGTTCTGTGGCTTCACCAGTAGCTCAGCTCTGGGGTGAAGGAGAGGACAGAGAGGGAACGGGAGGAGAGAGGAGGAAAGAAGAAATAGCAACACGGCAAAGAGCTTCCCCAGAGTCACCGCAGGCAGCAAACACGAGGGCGAACCAGCCGGTGACACTGGCCCAGCTCTGCTCGGCAGGCCCCCCGCC
>NW_010534646.1:0-813 GCF_000687285.1 Phaethon lepturus | reverse complement strand
GGGGGGGGCGGGGGGGCCCCAGGGCCTGCGGGGGCTGCCTGCGAGTGACAGAGGGCAGGCGCTCAGCCGGCACCACGCGTGGACCCTGCTTCAGCACAGGGCAGCGATCCCAAAGGTGCCCTCACACACACCGACCCCCTTGCCAGACCTCAGCACTCACCACTGCTCCCCTGTGCCCCAGCTGGACCCATGAGCATCCCTGTGGCATCAGAAAAACGGCGGCACAACAGTCACTGATTGACCCGTGGCTCAGTGCATCCCTCCCATGAGCACCCCAAGCCCCATGGAGAAGCCGGCAGCATTCACTCCAGATCAGCCTTCCGGCCACCCCAAGCCCCACAGGAAAGCTGGCAACACTCACCCAGCTCTGCCCAGCTGCCCCACAGCCCCATGCCAGGCTCACAGGACACTGTGCCCCAGGTTCAGGCGCTGCCCAGCATCTCCCAACAACCCCAGCAAGGTGTTGCCAAGTGCCACCAGCCTCCCCCAGATCCCATTTGCTCAAGAAGCAACGATGCAGCTCGACCTCCGCAGCTCTGTGCCAACAGTGCCCAGCGGGTCCTGCCCGGAACACCCAGCACAGGGACACCCCATTTAGGGACAGCTGCCTGGCAGGCGGGTGCCCAGGCAGAACCCTCCTAAGGTGACAGAACAGTGTCTGAGAGCTGGCAGTGCCTGTCACAGGGCAAGTAAAGGGCCAGCAAAGGGCCAGCTCTGTGGCTCTGCCAAAGGTCAGCTTTGGGGAAAGGGACAGTGAGGTAACGGGAGGATGGAGGAGGAGAAAAGAGGAGAAAAGAAAGAGCAACAGGGAAA
>NW_010534645.1:643-992 GCF_000687285.1 Phaethon lepturus | reverse complement strand
CTTTGCCGAGACTCTGCGCTCGCTGCCGAGCCAGGAGCCGGCTGCGGCCGTGCAGCCTCCTGGCTCTTCCTCCTGCCTCCCATCCCCTTCCCGGCTCCCGGGTTCAGCCGGAGCAGAAAAATAACACAGGGTCCAGGGTTGGGGCAAGAACTTTTAAACAGAGATTTGCGCTTAGTGGACCATGCAAGTGCTTTGGGTCTATCCACACAGTATCTTCAATTATTACACTTAATTCAGGCTTACTTTTGGGTGGAGAAAATGACACGGGCAGCTCAAGTGGGTTGACATACCCCCCGGTATGAAAAACAGGCTCCTGACCCTCTGCAGAGCTTGTGGAGCCGTCTGCGCC
>NW_010534645.1:0-447 GCF_000687285.1 Phaethon lepturus | reverse complement strand
AAATTCAAATAAAAAAAAAATTGAAGTGAGGTGGTACTTCTACAGGAGGCACGATCTCAGGAGAGCTGGGCACGTTCAGCCATCAGTTCTGACGACACTGTTGTACAGCTTCCCATAAATATTGTTGCATAAATGCCTATTTTGGTATTGGTAAATACCATAATTTCAGCCCCCTCCCCAAGCCCAGCACCCGAAAGATGAAGGCCAGAAATCTGCCACGAGCTATGGAAGTCCACTGTCCGCTGACCAGAAGCGATGGCTTTGGAACTGTTCCTTCCGGTGTCTGGCCAAGGCCGCTGTGCCGGTGCCAGGGTGCTTGCCCTCGCGGCGTGCCTGCAGGCCAGCCCGTGCCGTCGTGGCGAACCGGCTACGCTCGGTGCTTCAGCCTCGCTCGGACAACTCCAAAAGCAGCAGCTTAACGATAACCGCTCGCGTGGCCTGGAAACG
>NW_010534644.1:4021-4281 GCF_000687285.1 Phaethon lepturus | reverse complement strand
AGGGGCCTCAGGCGCCGTGTCAGATGCTCTCGGTGGAAACCTGCTTTCCCCTGGATGCAATCCCAGCACGACCCGTCCCGCATCCCCGTCCCGCTCCAAAGCGAAGGCTTCCACCGTGGTTATTCCTTCCCCAAGGGATCTGGGATCAGTGCACGGAGCCAGGGCTCAGCTCCCGTGGGATGGATGTGGGGGGGGGTCAGGGACCCCAGCCAAGGCCAGGCCTGGGACCCAGGGACAAGCCCGGCACGGGTGGCACCGAG
>NW_010534644.1:3172-3766 GCF_000687285.1 Phaethon lepturus | reverse complement strand
CCTGCGGCCTCGCCGTCCCCCCGCGGCTGGGTTGGCCGCACCGGCCGCGTTCCCCAACACCGGAGGGATGCCGGAGCCAGGAAAGCAGCCCCACGTCCCCGAGCCGTCGCGCTGCCACGCAAGCAGCTCTGCCTGCGCAGAACCCCCTCCCCAGCCCTCCGCCGCCCTCCTCGCCGGCGCATCTCACGGGCCAAATTTAGCTGGAAGGGGAATGAGAAACCGCGGATGATGCGCTGAATAAAAACACCCTCTGCAATGCGGTGCTTCAAGTATGCAGCATCTTCCCTTCCTCCTCAACGTGGTCCGTGAAACATGGTAAATGTTTCCCTTTCGTTCCCTTCCCCCTTTTCCCCCCCATTCTTGCGCTCCCTGGGCAAAGCTCCTCCAGCCCGGGAAAGGTCCCCTTGATGTAAATTGTTCCCTACATGTTGAACGGAGCCGCAGACAAAAGCTCTAATTAATCGGCTCAGCCTCCGCTCCGGAGCGGAGGTTCTCAACCTTGCAAAACGCTGCTTTTCCCTTTGTAGCCTTAATTAGTTTTTTTGCTCCTCTGCCTGTGAGGGGGAGGACGGGGCCGTGGGAGCTGGCGTGTCC
>NW_010534644.1:2771-3156 GCF_000687285.1 Phaethon lepturus | reverse complement strand
GGAAAGCTGCTGGAGCTCCTCCAGCTGGGCTTGTGGGCTCAGGCCGTGCCTCAGTTTCCCCCACCGGCGGGGTGGAAGCAGTCGCAGCCTGGTTCCTGCTGGGTGATGGAGCAGGGACCCATCGGCTTGGGCATCCGTGGGTGCACACATCTGGGCACGCCGGCGGGTTTCACGCTTGCAGGAAACCCATTCCGGCTGCCGGAGAGGCTGAGCCAATCCCATCCCTCGCTGCTCCCCGTGCCGCGGCCTTTTTCCAGGGCTTTTGCCGGGAATCAGCCCCTTTCCCACCCGTTTGCCCGGTTCCCAGCAGAACCAGCCATCGGCCCCTGCACGGGGCGGCCGTTTGGCAGCGGGGACCCCTGGTCCCCAACTCATCCCGTGCATC
>NW_010534644.1:0-2749 GCF_000687285.1 Phaethon lepturus | reverse complement strand
GCGCCCAGCCCGGCAGCGGGGCCGGGGAACGGCTCAGGGCCGCCGCGGAGGCAATGAGCTTACTGTAAGGTGATTAGCGGCGCGGATCGGAGGGCAGAAGCAGACGGTGGGGTGATCGGATTAGGGGCCGCTGGCCCCGGAGCCTCTTGCTCTCTTCCAGCGGCACCGCAGCCGCCTGCGACCCACCGGCCCCGGGTGATGCTGCCGGGCAGGGGATGGCACGGGGGATGCCTGGCCTCAGTGGGGCCGTGGCACCCCCGCTGGCGCAGGAAAAGCCAAGAATGCCGCTGGATCACAGTAAAAGCGCTCTCAGGACGAGCGCCTTAATATCTACCAGCAATTTAACAGGGTGGTATGTGTCAGCCGGGGTGAGAGAAGGGACCAACAAACTGCTGCTGCGCCCCGATAACACGATGCTCCTTCCACGTGGCTCCCCCACCCGCAGCGTATCTAAAGGCGGCAGATGTGGAGTTAAGATATTTGGGAGAGAGGATAAACCACCGGCAACGAGCAGGCGATGTGCCGAACTGCTTGGTTGAAGGATGGGGAGGAGAATTAATCCAAGGCTGGGGTGATGCTCCTCGGTCCCTGCATCCCGGCATTGGGAATGAGCGAGGGGTCCAGTGGGATGCCGGGCAGCATGTCCCTGTTTGTTCAAACCCTTGAGGGAGAACCCCACCCTGGGGGTCTCTTCTGGTGTGTGGGGAAGCTTTGCCCTTGAGGGGAGCCTCATCTTTGGGGTGAAAACCACTGCAGCCCATTTGGTCTGTCCCCTCCACAGAACAGCCCAGAACTTGCTCAAGAACCCAAAATACAGAATACCGGGGAGAAAAAAAAGGTAGATTTTTTTTCTTTAATCCGTGCTGAGGAGGGTTAACACTCACCGTGGTTAAAAGCAGCTTGTTTGTCGGGGTGTTTTGAGGCCTGACCTGGTGCAAGAAGTGGGGTGGGGGCCAGCAGCTGCTTTGCAAGCTCCTCATTTGGGGGGGGTCCCACCCCCTACCCGAAGAGCCGGGAGTGCTGTGGGAAGGGGGTCCCCGCTGCCGGGCGAGGACGTGCGTGACGGCTGCGACCCGGCACCGGGAAGGCAGAGCAGCCCCTTCGCTCCGCAGCAGGATCACGAAATGCCTGCGGATAGGGACAGAAGCTGGGGATGGGGGGGACATCTCCTGCCCCCCTCCCGGGGCACCAAGGCAGGGTGCCCACAGCACAGGCTCAGAGCACTGGTGGGACCGATCCTGCCACGTCCCCACCGCCTCCAGCACCGGTTCACAGCCACGCAGCGCCTTGCGCGCCGACTGCGTGCTGCTCTGAACCCCCAGCCTGTGGCTACATCCCCCACTTACGGATTTAAGTCCCAAAGCTCATTTTGGACCTGGAGAAGCAGAAACTTGCCCCAAAACCCACTTGTCCCACACACCTGAGGCTGCAGCCCACAGGGCCGGCTGACCTGAACTTTGCGGTCTCCCCGCGCGCGCACATTTTTTTTCGGGTGTGGGGGACCCGGCTACTCCCCCGACCCCCACTCGTGGAAGCACAGGGTGGTAACAACGCCCGACGTCTCCTCAAAATCTGCCCTGTAGACCCCACTGTCTGCTGGGCTCACTCGGCTGATCCTCAGAGAGAGGGTCTCCTCCTGGAAAACAGCTCTCCCAGAAAAAAAAAGACATTTTGAGGATGGGGCAACTTCTCGGCGGTCAGGATCCGGTTCTGGGATCCTGCATCCAGCCTCGCTCTCCTTGCCCATCCCTGCAGGGGTTTCTCCGGCAGCAGCTGTGGCATTCCGGCTTCTTCACGGCACTCCGGGGGTCCTAAAGCAGAGAGGGGTGGGCAAGGGCCCGCGGCCCTGGGAGATGCTCCATGGCTGGGGAGGGGGCACGGGCATCACTGCCACAGGGGGGGTCCCACACCCGGCACAGCCCGCCTCTGTCCATCCCTGAGGATCTGTGATTCTGTGATTTTCTCCCAATTTCTATTTGTTATCTAAGGCTAATATAAAGGGAATCCCATTTTCCAAAGGCAGGGGAAAGGCTGTCTCCGACAGCAAGCCAAATCCTCGCCAGCAGAGCGTTTTTCCCTAGACACACAGCCTTTTTTTAAAAAAATGGACAATTTTTCACAACAATTCCTTCTAAATGGCCCAATTTAAGCAATACCCATAGTGCTGAGGCTTTCTGACCCTCAAAAAAAGCCTTTTGCTTTCAGCTGCAGTTTGTGTTTTGTTTTTTTTTTCACCTGACAGCCTGAGAGACTGCTCTGATCCCACGACAAGCCATTTGCTTGCGAGTTTGCACAGGAAAAAAAAAACAAAACACCACACAAAAACCAACCCGCAGCCAAGCACCGACCCTGGGAGTGCTATAAAAACAGTTTCTAAAGGAACTTGCCAGCCCCACGTGGATGCCCGGCGCAGAGGCTGGACACAACTCATTGCAGCGCCCGTGGCAGAGCCACGTGCCGGCTGCCTGCGCTTACTTTGGGCTGGGTAGAAGGAGACGAGGAGGAGAAGGGTGACGTGCTCCATGGCTGTCCCAGGGCAAGGTGGGAGTTGGGGTGGGAGGTCAGGGCAGGTGCTGGGGAGGGATCAGCCCTGCCTCTGCCCCCGCTGCCCCCCCCGCCATCTGCTGGGAGCCCCCCGGCTGGGCTGCGCTGCTCCCTGATCCCAAGGCACGGGGGTCTTTGGGCCGTCACTGCTCCCCCATGGGCCCGATCCTGCTGCTCGGGGCCATCCCTGGCCTGCGGTCGGGAC
>NW_010534643.1:490-2943 GCF_000687285.1 Phaethon lepturus | reverse complement strand
GATGGTTTGGTCATCCCGTTCCTGCCCGTTAAAGCCTGCCTGCAATGCAGGCAAAGCTGTGGGTCGCTGTGGGAGATCCCTGGAAGAGGACTGCAATGAGAGCAGGATGGGGCCGCCCGTGCCGCTGGAGGTCCCATGGATTTCTCCCCCCACCCCTGTAGTGCAGCGCTGCTGTATCCCCTGAGCACATCGCGGCCAGTTGGTTACAGTAATAAATGTATATTACTCTAATCTAATTATGGGCCATTTTGGTCCAGATTCAGAAACCACTCTCCTAATGCAGATGGATTTTGAGAGGGGACTTGACTGCCTACGGGGCGTCAGCATGAGCAGTTGATGTTGGCCAAGCTGGACGTGGAGGTCTCAAGGACTCCTCTCCTGCTGGGGAAGGGGCAGAAAGGTCCTCTCCTCTCCACAGAAAGCTTGAAGTCGGGAGCCCAGCCCTGTTACTAGACACCAGAGAATCAACAAGGGTGGATCACTGCATGAATGAAGTCCAGTGGTTCCCTGCATCCTGCTGCTACTCAAATGAGTTGGGTGCCCAGAACCTCGGTCCCCAGTCCCCCTCCCCGAGCTGGTGGGCAATGAGGGGCCGTGAAAGGCGCCCTGCACAGGCAGAACATGCTCTCTGTTTATTTTTAGGTAGGAGAGACAGAATCTGTAGGTTTTTTTGTTCCCCTTCCCTATAGCAAAGAAATCCTAAAGTTTCCCATGCGAGCGCAGCCCGAGGGAGGGTACGTGTGGGCTGCGAGCTTGTGCTTTGCATTTGACTCCGGAATATATTTAGATTTCTTTAGTTTTCTGGCCCCCCGAGTGAGACCTGCTTTTGCAGCTCCCTGCGCCTTTTCCTGCCCTTTGAAAAAAAACAAAACAAAACAAAAACCAACACAGGAGGTGCTGAAAGAATAACCCCGTGCCGGGGGTTGAGAAGCGGTAGCCGTCGGGGGCTGCTGTGCTGGGTGGGGTCCTGCCACGCCGGCTCCGTTACCCCATGAGGACCCTGCTCCCACGCCTTGGCGGTGTCATTTTTATAGGCTTGGAGGCTTTGCCGGCAGTGGGGTGGGTCGTGTCCATGGCAGGGATGCGAGTCCAGTGGTTCAGCTCCTGGCGGGGTATGGCTGGGGGTCTCTACCAATGCCTTGGGATGAGAAACACCCATGGGTGCGGAGTCCCTTGGGGAGGCTGTGGCTCCTTAGTTTTCACCAACAAGCTCGTGTTGGTGTCTCAGGTATGCCTGGAGGCATCAACAAACGTGTTTCTTGGTCTGGTGGCTGTAGGGGAGCTTAGGTGATGGTGGTTTAGGCCGATGGGGTGCATAACGAAAGTGGTTGTCTTAAAGGAAAGGGAAGAAGCAGCAAAGATCAGTCATCAGGCAGCTCCCCCATTTCCCAAGGGGCTTGGGTGAGCGATGGGACCTGGTCTGCAGCACGGGGAGCCAGGCATTGCTTCATTAAAGCAGTTACAGCGGCCATGTAATTTGGGGATTAAACTCGCTGTGTCTGCCCTGACTGCTGCACATGGTGACCTCCTGGTACCTTCAGCAAAGGGAAAAAAAAAAAACCCAAACCAGCGGGAAGGCACAGTGGACCAAGGCGCTGAACCACTGCCTATGGAGGGTTGCTGAGAACAAATGATGCCCCAAAGGAGTGGGAAAAGGAGCTGCTCAGTCAAGACAACTGCATTCTGACACTGAAGAAGTCGGGAAGTGCTACGGAAGTTGCCGAAAGTCACGCCGACACAGACTTTGTGAAGGATGCTCAAAGGTGTGGCGAGCGGTTCCCTACCTCTGCATACGGAAGCAAGGCAGGAAGCTGGGGACATTTGGGCATGGATGGGTATTTCACTCCGGCTTTTGGTCAACACCAAGGTAGGCATTGGCAACAAAAAGGGCTGGATAGTGGGAATGAGGACACTGGCACGAGCACAGCCTATGTGAAGCCGAGCGCCGAGACCATCGTGCCCATCAGCCCAGCCCTCAGGCTGGCTTCCCTCCGCTCCATGCTTGGAGGGAGCTGGCACATGAAATGGCAGGTCTGGTAACAAGTATTTTTAACAACTCCATCGAGTTGGGGGAGGCACCATCTGACTGGAGAATAGCGAATGTGATGCCTATATTTAAAAGCGGGGGGAGGAGGGGAAAAAAAAAAATGTAAGGCAGGCAGGAATAGGACTGTAAGCCTGACCTCGATCGCATGCCATTTTGGAACAGATTTGGAAGGCAGAAGAGGAAAATGAATCATGGGTTTGCCAAAGGTAGGTCACTCCAGGCTAACCTGGCATCGGAGACCTGGAAATGTGTAGAGCTGCTCTTTGTAGTAAAGCTTTTCGAAGCGGAGAAGAGGGGAAGGAGAAGAGGAGCTCTGCGAGGCTGGCAGGGAAGTGAGCAGTGTTGGGGTGGCTCTGGGTGGTGTTGAGGGGATGTAGTGGCCAGTGGCGACCGGTGGGGCTCCTCG
>NW_010534643.1:0-429 GCF_000687285.1 Phaethon lepturus | reverse complement strand
GGGGATGAAGGCTGCCTCCGCGGGCTGGAGGAGCCTGAGGGCTGGAGGAAGAGATGCGGGATGCCGTGAGAAAGGGAAAGCCATGTACATCTTTCCTAGGAGCCCAGGTCTCACTGATCGGGAAGCGGCGGAGTTGGAGGAGGACGGGAAGAGTGAGTGAGCGCAGGGGGACCGCAGGCCGGGGGAGCGGGGAGGTCTGCAGGCAGGATGGTAAAGTCTCGGTAGCATCATGAAGGGGTGGAGTGGGACCCATCAGGATTGCTCGCTTGGGTCTCCGGCATCCGGGGAAGATGAACTGAGCCTGGAGTGGAGCAGGGAAGGGGCTAGTAGATAAAATAGGGAGGGAGAGCCAGTCATACAGGAGAGAACTGGAGGAACCTCCAGATATCCACAGGGTTTTCAGCTCCCTGAGCTGGAAGATGGGGATGG
>NW_010534642.1:0-831 GCF_000687285.1 Phaethon lepturus | reverse complement strand
AGCGGGCGGGGGGCAGGCGCTGTCGGTGTCGCGGTCAATAAAGGCCCCAGCCCAGCTCAGCCTGTCTCCGAGTGTGGGGGGGCCGGGGGGGCAGCTCGCCCTGGGCATGGGCAGGGTGGGGCCCAGCACATCTGGGTGCACAAGGGTGGGTCCCGGCACATCTGGTTACAGGGGGCATGTGGCCTGGTGCCCCGGGGGGCGGCACAGCTGGGTGCCAGATGTCTAGGTGCCGGCACATCTGGGTGGGAGGTCTATGTGCATAAGGACTGGCACATCTGGGTGCCAGCACATCTGCGTGCCAGGGTGCATGAGGATCAGCACATCTGGGTGCCAGAGAGCACAAGGACTGGCACACCCAGGTGCCAGCACATCTGGGTGCCAGGGTGTACAAGGATCAGCACCCCCGGGTGCCAGCACATCTCGGGGTGCCAGGGTGCATGAGGATCAGCACATCTGGGTGCCAGAGAGCACAAGGACTGGCACACCCAGGTGCCAGCACATCTGGGTGCCAGGGTGTACAAGGATCAGCACACCCGGGTGCCAGCACATCTGGGGGCCAGGGGGTACAAGGATCAGCACATCTGGGTGCCAGGGTGTACAAGGATCAGCACATCTGGGTGCCAGCACATCTGGGTGCCAGGGTGTACAAGGATCAGCACATCTGGGTGCCAGCATACACAAGGATCAGCACATCTGGGTGCCAGGGTGCACGAGGATCAGCACACCTGGGTGCGCACACACTGGGGCACCGTGTGCACGAGGACTGGCACATCTGGGCACTGGCACATCTGGGCAGAGGGACCCTGACGGCTCTTGCGGGCCGGGGGGGTG
>NW_010534641.1:12454-13253 GCF_000687285.1 Phaethon lepturus | reverse complement strand
CAGGACGTTGGATGCTCTCCCAGAAGCAGTGCTGCAAACCCACCCTGAAGGCTCCCGACACAGGCAAAGAGAAATATTATTCTCCCATTTTAAAAATAAAAAGTCTGATAAGATATTCAGAAAATGGTGCTGGCTCAGCCCTGTGCCTGCTCCTGGGGCATCCAGGCTGTCACCCCGCTTTGGGGACGGGGACACGGATGTCGCGGCGGGTATGGCAGTGCAGGTGCCCAGGGAATGAAGGGGGGATGCCCTCTGCGGGGAGCTGCCGGCAGAGTGAAGGCAGAGTGGGATGCATGGGGCCTCTTGGATCTTCCATCTGCAGAAACACCTCGCAGAAGTAACCGTCAGCTGCAGCGGCCCTCGTGTCCGCGTCCCGTTTCAACATAGAAGGCCCCGGGTGGCTGCTGCGAGGCGGGATGCTGGCCTCCCAAGTCAAGCTGGACACAGGGGCTGTGAGAGTCCGCTCGCACGACTGCCCAGCTCCCCCGTGGATTTGAAGCCACGCGAAGCCATGTAGAGCCAGGCCCTGAGCTGCAGGAGGTGTTGCCAGCCTTTCCTCCCCTGCCCCTGCTCCCACGCCGTCCTGCCCGCCGCCTCCCCGACCGTGGTGGGATCCCCACATCTTCCAAGCCCCAGATGCTGCAGTCACTGACACTTCTTCAAATCTAACACTGCAAATCATTAACATGAGAGAGCAGTTTAGTAAGGAGTGGAGAAAATTTTATTAATGTTCTTTTCATGTTGAAATTATAGTTCTGCTCCATAGGCTGAGCGATGAAAGAGAACAGCTGTGTCAATA